>NC_133770.1:102662320-102680313 GCF_003597395.2 Chelonoidis abingdonii | reverse complement strand
CCTTCATGTCACAAGCTGTGGACTTGCCTACAGCTGAACTGCCTGTCCAGTACAAAGGCTGGTCAGGAATGTGGACTTTTGCAGTCTATGACAATTATTCCATCCCCATGCAAGAGACAATGCCTCAGAATGCCTACACAGTCTAAATAGAGAAGTCAGATAAAAAGTGATATCTCCATTTTACAGAAGTGGAAGTGAGGCAAGCGGAGATTAAATAACTTGCCCGGGTCATACAGCAAATGGCTGAGTGCAGAACTGAACCCAGAATTATGAGTTCCAGTCCAGTGATCACACTTCTATTAAATCAGGGAACTCAAGTTTTTGAGGCTCATCTGTCTAGAGCAGTGTTCCTCAACTGATGGGTCATGACCTTCATGGAAGACATGAAAAGCAATAGGGAGAGGGAGTTTCCAGGCACTGGAAATGTTATTACAATTTAAACCAACAAAATCTTGCTCCCTCATTCCCTATACATCCTTGACCTTCAAGATCAAGTATTCTCCATCAACCGCTTGAAACACACACACTCTTACCTTCTGTAGGCATGTAATGTTTTTCATTAATACATTTACTACAAAAGAAAAAAAAAGTAAGGGCGTCATGAAAATTTTTTACTTTGAATAAGGGGTGACCAACACAAAAATGCTGAGAAACACTGATCTAGGACTGAAACAGCTGCCTTTGCTTGGTTTGACTCTTCACATATATTTTTATTTTTATATCTACAACTGCAATAAAGAAGAGACAGTAAGTTGAGAAAATTCATACTGAGGCCAAACCTTAGGGGCAAATATCTCAAGGCTCTTCTGTCACTGAGCTTATGTTACTTGCAAACAATTGATAACAAGAAAACAGACAGTGGAAATAACAGGTTTTATGAATAACAGAATACCTTGACTCCTTCACTCTAGCATTTCAGAAGCTCTCCATACTAAATCAATGTTTTGTTTGTTTTATTTAAATTTCAGCCAATAAAATCAGTCTCTTCAGGAGACCTGTCTGGCCCCTCCACTCACTCCCAATGAACAACAACTACTCCGGAAAATACTTTAGACACGACAGTCATTCAAAATGCAGGGGTCTACTGAATGAGACATAAACCATCACTGAAAAGCATGGAAGTGGTAATTATTTAATAGACAAGTCACATTGAAAAAAATGCCAAGGTCATAGCATGCCAAGAGCATTATACAAGACCACTGCTTGCTTTAAAAAAAAATCTAACAGCAAAGCTATCCAGTGGTAGTCTGATTCTGATGGCATGTCTACGCTGCCCCTCAATTTGAATAGCAGCATGCACCAAACTTCTGCACTTTACCTCCCGTTTTGATGCTGCAGGAGCAAACTAAAGGGTTCCTAGTTCATATTAACAGGACTACAGTGTTGGAACCTTTTAGTTCAAATGGCCTCACAGGTGAGTTACAGCTCAGCTCTTAGTGGTGAACTGCAGGGCAATGTAAACATAGCCTGATTTTCAAATGGTTCTCCATCAAGCCTCTTTCTAAGCATGCATTAGGGTCAGTTGCAAATACTTTGCTTTTCAAGTGAAAATTGGGTATTTGATTGAATTGATGTTGCAGAAGGTGTCCGCTTTCTCTGGAAGATAATTTATTGTTCAAAAATATGAATGCCCCAAAACCAACACAGTTTCAGTTTTCAGCTGAAAAGTGATACATTGAGTTTTAGCTGAAATATTCCTTTTCTGAAATGCTGCCATGTGCTCCTACTTTCTGCTATGGATTGGGGATCCCCAGACAGACTTTATCTCCCATGATGCACCTCATGTTCGTGGAGGCCATGATACTCTGCCTTTTCTTGATGAGAAGGGAGAGTGGTGCATCACTGGAGATACTCGGCCTATAGAGAATAAGAGCACGAAACACCTGAATTGGAACTCCTCTGAGGCACCAGAGGAACATTTCAGAATCTAAGTGTTTCAATTTTCTATTTTTTACCAAAAGCCCAAATTTTTCATGGGAAGACGACAAAACATTTTATGACCAACTGTACTGTGTATAAATTTGAACATACAAATCCCTGTGCCTGTATGCCAGCACTTTTCAAGGATTAATGTTAGTGCCTGAAAACCAAGGGCACTGATAGATGTACAAGTTTCACACATAGAAGCAGGAGGACATTTTCTGAAAACTAAGCCCTATATCAGTTCATTGTCTTGTACCCATTCATTCAGATAGAATCAAAATATGACCCCAGGATTAGAGATGGGTGAATAATGTTACAAAAAATAAAGAATTCCTAAATAATACTAGCCCATGTTTCCAAAAGGAACAATCTTATTTATTCAATTTTTTTTTGGTAAAAAAGTTATGCAAAGTTTAGAAAAGTTGCATTTTTTCCATTGTTGATTTCCCCCTCTCCCTTACTTATTTTCTTTTTCCATTTTTGCCACTGAAAAAGGGTGTGGAGAAAAAAGCACCGGATGAGATAAAGGAAAAAATGATCAAACAAAAAACTGAAAGCTAAAGAATTGTAGTATTTTGTCAGATCCCACTCCTCCAAAAAGTTGTATTGGGAAGAAAAAGGAAAGAGGCCAACTCTCTATCTCAAGTATGCAGAACTCCTAAAGATGTAACTGTGATGCTGGAGACAAGGTGCCAGCACTTGCCAGGAAAGCAGGTGTTAGCTAAGAACTGACAACCTCATAGCTGGAAACCAGACCAGTTAACTTATATGTTTAGTTTTTCTCAAAATAAGAAGTACTCTAATAAGAATACATTTAATGTTTAGACTCTTTGAAATGCTTATAAATTGCTGCATCCATTAATCTCACTAGCAATGTGTGTAGTCCATGCTATTAAAAATATGTAAGTTTTAATTTATAGATTTGAAAATGTTTGCTCTGAACTTGTGAACCCAGACACAGGATTTCTATCAAAATTTAAGTGGGCCATTAAAAGACAAAAGCTATGTTATAATTGCCCAATCCACCCACAGAGAAGTGTGTGAAGAAGGCCTTGTCCTATTGCTCTGAATGCTGTAAGAGGAACATAAAATAGTCAACATGAAGATTTTTCATCTCTTCACTGTTTGAATTCTCACAGGACCAGAGAAACTAAACTGAAGACAGAGATCCTCAAGGATTGCCTCCTGCGTCTGCCCTGAAAGACACTTTAATTGAGAGATCATTGCAATTCTATCACTCTTAGGCTCTAGATGGTAACTTATTTGTTTGTATACAATTACTTGCTTTGATCTGTAAATAATTTATTAACTAGAAAAAAGTTATTATATAGTTTGTTACAGGGTTGGCTACAGGCATTGCCTTTCATGTAAGATCTAGGCTCTACCAATGGATCTGGATAAGTGACTGGTCACTTGGGACTGGAAGCAGCCTGAATATCATATGATTTTTCACGTTAGTGACCATTTATCACTAAGTCCAACCACTATCACTGTGCCAACCACCAACACTGATGATACAGAAATAAAGAGCAATAATCACTTTACATACCTTGGTATCACCATGTCAAGTGATGGCTCCCTGGATCAAGAAGTATTAAACAGAATATGAACTGGAAGTCTGACTTCGGAGGAGGACTTCACCATAGGATACTCAACCAGCACACCATTGAAGTGCCAGCAGAACTGCTGGTATGCAGTGCAGCAATAATAGCATCCCTTTTATTCAGATGTGAAATGTAGAGAGTTTACTCTAGACATATCAAGCAATTTGAAAATGTTCCTATGTGCTGTCTTTGCTCTGCCCTGCCCTGAAGGTCCACTAGCAAAACAAAAATGTCACACATTAACATACCTGAAAGGGCAAAAGAAACCAGCAACGAGGCACTGATCAATAAAGCTCAGCTGAGATGGACAGTTCATATTATCAGAATTGGTGATGACAGACTCCCAAAAAAAGCATCCTCGATGGTGAGCTGAAACGCAAACTGCAAGAAGGGCTCTTAATGTAACTACTTTAAAGACAACCTTAAGCAGAAGTTCACCTCATGAAGCAGAAATATTGATAACTTAGAAGACACAGATAAAGAACAGACCTAAATGGAGAACAACTATCAATATGATATGTGATGTGATATATATATATATGATAATATATGAAGACAGATGTGAAAAACTGATTGGAAAAAAGGGCCTAGCACCAGGCCCAATCCTCAGGGACAGCCTACATGTTCCTATGTGACATCTGTTTTGTGACCTTGCTACTCATGGTTTAGACTATATAGCCACAAGACAGCATACAAGATGTTCTGATATATACATTTATGTCTATGCATAGTATAGCCTGATCAATTATTGTAGTTATACAATGATTGGAGTACAATACGCACTAGTTACAAATACCAGATTCATTACTCAGATGGCTTCATAGAGTTAGTTGAGATGATGAAATTGATGAAGGATGCAAACTTTAAGCTTTAGTTAATACAAACATATATAATTGAAATCATCATTACAGCCATACACACACAAGAATAAGGTAGGTACAGTAAAGTGGTTTCCTGCATTCTACACACTTGATAGACAGACAGCTTTAGAGCTATCAATACCTTTGAAGGCATAGCACAGGCAGAGGAGGTTGAGGGGGATTCACGTATGGCTGTTCAGCCAGAAGGTTGAGAAAATAATTTTATTTAGGGTGAGCTCCATGTTGGGGTACATTAAAAGCAACTAAATATCAAGGCCCTAAATTTGAGACATCCCTCAAAATGCATTGACAGAAAAATTTCCAATGAGGTGTGTGTTATGATTCATAAATAAAACTGGACCTTGAATGGAAAAAAACCAAAAAACAGGTTTAAAGATAAGAAACATTGACAATAAAGAATCACCATATTTTCCATAATTCCCCCTCCTCTTTCTAACTGATCAAGGGTAGCACAGACTAACACGCTGACTTAAAACATTGAAATATAAAATTGTTAATAAGATCAGAATCTTTCATAAATACTAATTAAAAATATAGTTATGTATAGTGAATGAGTGCAGATGAGGTAACATTTAGACCAAGTCCTTGTGGGCATAAGCAAGGTTTTGCCATAGAATTCTTTTTACATAGAACTGCTGATCTGCTTAAAATGTTATTGCTGTCTGAACAAAGGCAATTTGTTGTGCTGGAAGATGTAAGAGACACAAACATGTTATAAATAAAAAAAACCCTTTGTCTAGGAAGACCCAAGGCAGCGTGACAAAAAAAGCATGAGCCAGAAACTGCAAAACCAACAAAAAAATGCAGGAGTTAGATAACTGAAGCTTGCACATGCATAATATATGGGTTACCTAATATCCAAAAGGGTTGAAGCCATTTGGATAAAGATTAAGTAATCTGTAATGTAGAAATGTGTAAGAGACCTAAGTGAACAGTGACTGAAACTGGAGAATAGGACTGAAGGACCTGACCAAGGGATCAGAGAAGGCAACTGCAGACCTTTCTGGAATTCTACACATACCTAAAAGTATGAGCCAAAGTAAGGCTTGTAGAAATAGTAACACTGTGTGTCAACTAACAAACAAACACAGACTTCTCAAGTAACTATATTAACATATTCCTAAGAGGATGGTACAGGAACTGACCCAGGAACACACTGATGCATGTAAAGATAAGGATAACAGAAATGGAAGACAATGTTTATTTCGAACTATCAGGTACAAGGAATATATGGAGTGCATTCTGTAACTTGAGCAATTTGTGTCAATGTATAAAAGGAAAAAAGAAGTCATAAGAGGAGCAACTTCATATTGGCAAAAAGGAAAACATTATGTCCATTGAGCCAATACCTTGTCATGGGCACACATGTGTTAGTGAACCTGTAGCTTGGTTTGTAGGGCACTGATACACCTCTACCTCGATATAACGCTGTCCTCGGGAGCCAAAAAATCTTACCACGTTATAGGTGAAACTTTGTTATATTGAACTTGCTTTGATCCACCAGAGCAGGCAGCCCCACCCCCCTGAAGCACTGCTTTACCGCATAATATCCGGATTTGTGTTATATCAGGCCATGTTATATCGGGGTAGAGGTGTACTATGCATTATTGGCAATAAACCTGCCAAGCCTTTATCACTGAACTGAGCCTGGGGTCATTATGAGTAACATTGAGGTCTGCTGAATCAACAAGTTGCAAACAGGAGCTACAAGGACAGCAACACTAACAGCAACATCATGGAAGAAGGAACTTCTCGGTGCCCCAGGATATGATAACAAGGATTCCATTTACCAATTCTGTCTTGTCTGTTATTATTTGTCTGGCATAAATGCATATCCAGACACTATTTGTCTGAAATTATATACATAAAGGCAAAAATTGATCAAGCCTAAATTGGGTGGACTTGTGATTCCACCTTTTTATGGCCAACATCCCTGCCACCTCCCATCATGTACCAGGTGCAGATTCCTTCTACTTCCAATTTGCACCAGGCCCAAACATCTTTGGGATCAGCGGAACTAAGGCTTGACCCTGTAAGGTGCTGAGCACTCTGGCCCCAACCCATCTAAAGAGTTAAGGACATGCTTAACTCTAAGAACGTGAGTGAGTAATGACCTTAGTTTCAAGGGGGCAATTTACATGCTTAAAGTTAAGCTTAAGTCTTTTGTTGGAGCAAAGTCAGAATACCCAGCACCTTACAACATCAAGCCCACAGTGCACAACCAAGGTCTATCACAGAGAGGGACTGCCATACCTCTTAGCATTACATCAATTAAATATTTCACCCAAGGGTAGTAAGGTCCTAGAGACCGAGCTTGAATTCTCTGCTTAGCATATTTCTGCGCATAATGGACCATGAACAGCTATAGTGCTATATAAGTGATAAATAATGATAATATAGAACTCTGGGGATGAACAAGAAAGATTATCTAAAATCATGGAATATTTTCAATCATGGGAAACAACTGTGTCCCTGTAAAACTCTGTCCTTTGGGGCTGTATTTATTTATTTTCCCCTATTATGAAAGTACTTACAGTGCATGAGAGATAATCATCCCCCTCTCCATCCTCCCATTTTCAAATGAGCAAAAAAATTGGAGCAACAAAGGCAAGATATGCAGATAAGACTAATATTTTTTTCCATCCTGCCCCTGCAGTCTATGCAGCAGCCAGAGAAAAGAACACTTCGGTGGAGACAGAAATTGAGGCTCAGGATATCTGTGTTTCGTTCTCAACTCTGCCACACACTTCTGGTGTGACTTTGGGCAAGCCGCTTAATGTCCCTGGGCTGCAGTTTACTCATCTGCAAAATGGGAGTAATATTATTCCCCTGCCTCATTGGTTTAACAATGTTAATGAGAGGTGCTCAGATACCATGGTGACATCTGCCATAGAAATGTCTATAAATAAGTCACACATGACCATTTTCCATTTTTTTCTTAATTCCTGTAGATCAATCTCTTTTGAAGTAGTGCCATTGCCACTGAAGAGGCACGGAAAAATAAAATAGGGCAAAGCCAAACCAAAAGAAATGCTGTGGTAGAGCGCAGCAGATGCGTATAGTCAATACAGTGGTCTGAATGCTATGGATGACATTATTCATTTACTTAGTGGACAGGGTTTGGAATGGGAGTAGGCATTCATCTATCATCTTTGCATCATTCATCAGCTGTGTGTTTCCTAAGCAGTTGGCATGCTGTTGCTAATTTTGTTTGTTTTTGTAAAACATCTGCCCAGAAAGGCTTGTCTCTTACAGACAGCATCTGGTTTCCACCCAGTTCCTGCTTTTTAAATTAGTTTTACAAACTAGTTTAACTAAGGCACAAGGATATCAAGTGACTTTGTTGAGATCACACTGCAAAGCAATAGCTCAGCTTGGAAATAAAACAGATCTTCTGGCTAGTAGGCCTTTGTCTTATCTCTACTACTTCTAAAGCATTTAGATCAGTGGCACGTTTTACCCACACATTGTTTCACGTTACTATGCAAAATCTCATTAGAACATCATTTTTACCATGTGTGAAAGCCTCTCTTGAGAACTTGTGATAACTAAAATGATTGTGAAACAGCAGGACTTTTCCTAACCCATGGGTTCTCAAACTCATGGGGTCACAAGGTTATTACATGGTGGGGGTCACAAGCTGCCAGCCTCCACCCTAAACCCTGCTTTGCCTCCAGCATTTATAATGGTGTTAAATGTACCAAAAAAAGTGTTTTTAATGTATAAAGGTGGGAGTCACACTCAGAGACTTGCTATGTGAAAAGGGTCACTAGTACAAAAGTTTTAGAACCAGTCCTAAACCAATACTTTTGCACAAGTATTATTGCCATGCTGTACAATAATGGAATCAAGAGGAAAGAGATGCATATTTCTGGTCTCACAAGGTACTGTGGCTCACACTCCTTAGTAATTGCTTTGGGTATTGATGCCTATACTGTTATTGGCCTTTATCTTTTTCCTGTAATTTCTGATGTAGGACTACATATTGAACACCTATGTCTTCACCAATGGTCAGCATTGTGTTTGCAAACTAGTGGCCAGGCAGAAGGATAGTTTTAACCAATTATTGACGTCTCAGCTAGTTAGGCTTGCTGTGACTATACATATATGTCCCCCACATATTAGCAAATATTTGACTCTGACAAGGGCCTGAACCCTCTGATCAATAGACAAAAGGGTGAACCAAAGGAGGCCTTCTCTCAGCTGAGGTGGTGGAGAGGAGCTCTGCTACTGTCAGGGAGAGTTGGTATCTTCCCTATACATACTAGATCTCCCAGTCACTTCCGTATTAGAGGCCCATTTGGTGTGATAACTGATCCAAGCAGGAAGGTGAAGAGTTAGGCATTTCTTCATGAAGTATTTCATTTGTCTAATCTCCTCTATTAGAATTCCATACATCTAAAATATTAATACTAATAAAGATTTCAGATACAATAGATTCACCACATCTAACCATAAATGCCATGACTGATTGGACTATCATCTTTTGCCACTTCCCTTCTGCACTACTATGTGATAACCCCCATCATCAACCTCAGCCTGGACCAGTTCACACAAGAGATCCACTTCCTGGATACTACAGTAATAATAAATGATGCCCACATAAACATCACCCTATACTGGAAATCTACTGACCGTATATTTACCTACATGCCTCCAGCATTCATCCAGACCACACCACACGATCCATTGTCTACAGCCAAGCTCTACGATACAATCGCATTTGCTCCAACCCCTCAGAGAGGAACATCTACAAGACCTGTATCAAGCGTACTTACAACTACAATACTCACCTGTTGAATGAAGAAACAGATTGACAGAGCCAGAAGAGTACCCAGAAGTCACCTACTACAGGACAGTCCCAACAAAGAAATAACAGAATGCCACTAGCCGTCACCTACAGCCCCCAACCAAAACCTCTCCAGTGCATCGAGGATCTACAACCTATCCTGAAGGACGATCCATCACTCTCACAGACCTTGGGAGATAGGCCAGTCCTTGCTTTCAAACAACCCCCGAACCTGAAGCAAATACTCACCAGCAACCACCCACCACACAACAAAGACACTAACCCAGGAACCTATCCTTGCAACAAAGCCCATTGCCAACTCTGTCCACGTATCTATTTAGGGGATACCATCAGAGGATCTAATCACTTCAGCCATGCCATCAGGGGCTCATTCACCTGCACGTCTACCAATGTGATATATGCCATCATGTGCCAGCAATGACCCTCTGCTATTTACATTGGCCAAACCAGACAGTCTCTACGTAAAAATAAATGGACACAAATCAGACATCAAGAATTATAACATTCAAAAATCAGTTGGAGAACACTTCAACCTCCCTGGCTACACAATTACAGACCTAAAAGTTGCAATATTACAACAAAAAAACTTCAAAAACAGACTCCAACGAGAGACTGCTGAATTGGAATTAATTTGCAAATTGAACACCATCAAACTAGGCTTGAATAAAGACTGGGAGTGGATGGGCCATTACACAAAGTAAAACTATTTCCCCATGCTTATTTCTCCACCCCCCCCACAGTTCCTTACATCTCCTTGTCAATTGCTGGAAGTGGGCCATTTTCATTACCACTTTGAACAGTTCTCTCTCTCTCTCCTGCTGATAATAGCTCACCTTAACTGATCACTTTCCTTATAGTGGGTTTCATGTTCTTTTTGTGTGTGTGTGTGTGTGTATATATATATCTTCCTGCTGTATTTTCTACATGCATCCAATGAAGTGGTCTGTAACACACAAAAGCTTATGCTCTACTAAATGTGTTAGTCTCTATGGTGTAACAAGGACTCCTGTTCTTTTTAATGGATATTTGTAAATTCCTGTATTCCAACTGTTCAATATTTTAGCCAGTCTTGGCATAATACCCAAGATCAGAACTGTATCAAACAGTAGAAGGCTGTCCCAACATCTAAGCAGCCATGAAGTCTTTGGGCACAAGGAGTGGGTTTTCCTTACTGGGAAATTAGAGAGTAAAAATTCAGGATATTCCTTCCTACCCTATTTTTATTTACAATATGTACAGAGTTCCTATAAAGGATTTGAACAAGGATGGACAAATACAGCAAAAGTAGCAGCAAAATATAGACAGACATAATTTGTACCACATTCCAAACTCCAGCAAGAATATCTGTGTGTTCAAGTGCTCCAGCTCAATGTGCGTCCTGCCTTGTATATGATTTTGCATGTTAATCAGTTCCCTAGAACACAATATAATCCTCTGTGTTGCAGCTTCAGTCAAAATCCTTACTTTGGACACCTAGAAAAATATCACCCCCCAGGTCACAAATGTATGCCAATCCATTTAGATTACCTGGTTTGAAAGAAACTGAAGCATTTAAACCCATCATCACTTGATGATTACCTGTTCTGTTCACTCCCTCTGAATCACCTGGTATTGGCTACTGTCAAAAGACAGGATACTGGGCTAGATGGACCTTTTGTTATGGCATTTATATTCACCTTAACCTATTCATCTATTTGTGATAACACTGAATTTATTTCTGTTATTCATTTCTATTCATATTTATAAATACTATGTATTACTTCTACTCAAATTTATCAGATATATTTTATTTACACTCTCTATATATATACATATAAAAGATATAAATAATATTTTTTTCTCTTGACAGTTACAGAACTTCACTCTATCAAACTCTGAACATATATGCCGGTTATACTTTTTCTTCACTAACATTTTTCATCACTGAAATCTCAACATTTTATACTGCTGCAAAATTCATTAATATATTCTATTTTAATAGTTAATCATCATCAGAATTCGGAGATACTGAATACAAATTTCTTTCAATGGTCCCTATTTATGTTATAAGTGTACGCATGTAGTGAAGTCCCAGTCAAGTCAATGGGAAATAAGCACATGCTTAAGTGCTTTGTTGAATAGGAACAGACTTCAGCACATGCTTAAAGGTAAACAAGTGCTTTTGCTGAATCAGGCTTTAATGATTTCCTTTCTATACTCACTTGTGTTACATGGAGAGAAAGAGCTTGAATGTTTCATAAGAAACTATGATTTGATTAAATCCCTCCTTAGAACCAGAATCTGTCCCATTGAAGTCAACAGGAATGCTTGCATGAGTAATTGCTAGTCTGCCTAAGGAACAGTGGCAGAATGTAATTCTCATCCGTGGAGATCTACATCCCAACTATACAATACTTAAGGTAAAAATTTACAAAGAATAATAAGGCAATTACAGTTAAGAAGATACTCAACAGCTAAGGTGCACTTAATTTTCCTTTTTCAAATATACTTCAGCAACAGCCAAGTAATAATACTGCTGCACAGTTAATACACCTCATTTACAAATCACTTAGGAAGAGATATATTTAAGGTGTATATTTTAATCTTGAGGTGCACCTCAGTTATGCCATAACTGCACATACAATATATCTGATCATGTGTAACTGACCTCTTATCTAGAGTTCAAAGAATTCAGTCAATCTAGCAAAGTGATTGAGTTATTTTAAATTGGTTTATCTGCCAACATACTTCTAATAGTCCAGAAATCAGAGATTAGCCTTTGACATTTCTTTCCTCTGAACTGCTTGGTATTCAGCACTGATCTAAACAAAACCAACTATGTTTTATATATAACCTATGGTTAATGGCTTGTTGGCATGCATTAGTAAACAGTGTTTTGTTTCTGTAAAAATGAGCACATGAACTACTATATTAAAAACTGGATATAAACAAAAGTGAAAGTCACATTGTGTTCTTAACTCAACCATTAAAAACATTACCAACATTATTAACTTTATCTTATGATAAAAATAATGCCAGGCACCCCTGAAAACAAACAAAAAAACCCTCAACATCTGGTATTACCAAACTACATTTTGAGTATATCTTATCATATACCCCATTAAACAAAAGTTGGGTGTGAGATGAAAGACTATCCCCAAAGCTAATTCATTTTTATATTTAATGCTATCTTTATGTCCTCATGAAGTGGAGACTCAGAAGGTGAAAATCGGCAGAGCTATATATTTTAATACCGAATAGATACACCTCTACCCCAATATAATGTGATCTGATATAACATGAATTCGGATATAACGCAGTAAAGCAGCGCTCTGGGCTGGGCTGCGCACTCCAGCAGATGAAAGCAAGTTTGATATAACGCAGTTTCACCAATAACGCAGTAAGATTTTTTTGGCTCCTGAGAACAGCGTTATATTGGGGTAGAGGTGTACATGTCAGTTCAAGATTTTTCTATGCAATGGTATAATAAATGTATTCATTTTTTTCTATCTGATTCACAGCAGCAGTTTGGTAAAAGCCCCCCGCAATAGTCCCGGAATAGGTACAATTTTCAATTGTACAGTAAAAACCTCAGAATTAGTAACACCAGAGTTACAAATTGACCACACATCTCATTCATAACCAGAAGTACATAATCAAGCAGCAGAGATGAAAAAAAGTTAATGCTGTACAGCACAATACTGTGTTAACATAAACTACTACAAAAATAAAGAACTTAAAAAAAGATTTGACAAGGTAAGGAAACTGTTTCTGTGCTTGTTTCATTGAAATTAAGAATGGTTAAAAGGAGCATTTTTCTTCTATACAGTAAAGTTTCAAAGCTGTATTAAGCCAATTTCAGTTGTAAACTTTTGAAAAAACAAACCACCATAACGTTTTGTTCAGAGTTACAAATGTTTCAGTACAAGCAGCCTCCATTCTCGCAGTGTTCCTATTGCTGAGGGTCAGGATTTCTGACATACAAAACCTGGTTAAAATGTTGGAGGTGAGCTTTGTCAGATTAAAGAGACTAACTAAAACAAAAAGATAGAAAAAAAATCACAAGTTTAGGTTCCATTTTAATATATAGACCTTTCTGTATCACAGTTTTTTTTTGCCCAATTGATTATATGAATACCCCAACCCTACAATTTAGATCACTTATTATCCAGTTACACATTTCTTTTTGAATGTTCTTTTTTTCTGATGATATACAGTCTTACCATGGTGATACTGTGATGACTAACAATTTCCTTGTATTACAAAAGAGAAGTCTGCAGGATTCCTGGAACAAGGTTAGTTATGATTCTCTTCATCTATTATACATGGTGCTTTCAAAGATCCCTGCTTTTAAGCAAGCCATAAAACACGTGCATTCATTTGGAGGAAAAATTTTGATCCTGGAACAGGCATTGGTAGTATAATGTCATTATGAATCGTTTGGTCTATAAATGTATTGGTGGTTATTGTTAAGCACTGTGCCCCTAGAGGTCTCAAAACAGAAGAAATCAAACATCACCTGTATACATGAAAATTTTATGGTCCATAATTTAAAAAAAATGTTAAAAAAGATTATCTGTAAATAGCAATAAAAATATGGTGGGCTTAGTGACCTGACTGGTTATTATTAAACACTAGCAAACTGGAAATCTGGATTTGACTGTCAGCCTCCTGTTCTCTGAACTGGCAGAAGTTTAACAGCACTGCAGAGATGAGGCGCGCAGCTGGCAGGGAACTTGAGCCAGTGTAATTCAATAGTCATACCTACTTGCTGATTACTAGTGGCATTGACAGAGCTCTGGAATGAGATCCATTTAGTCCTCCTAAATAGAGGATAGTAATACAAACAGAGCCTTTCTGGAGGAAAACATAAGGTTATGAAGATACATAATTTCCATTTGGGAACCTGCCTTAAAAAGATCCTGAATTTCATTACTTATCTAGAATTCATCTCTCTCAACTTGGAAGGCCCAGCTCACATGCTGGATGAACAACTGATATTTTGGTTCACTGGCAGTTCCCCAAAAACAACAAAGGTTTTTTAGGTTAAAACAAATCCATATGATTTCTGGAATTTTCAGTGAATAAAAAAGACCTTTTTGTTTGACCCAAAACATTTTATTTCCGGGCTAGATTCACAAAACACGGAGGCATTAGCTTAGAATGTGAAAATCCTAGGTTCAAATCCTTCCTGTCTGCTTCATCTGGAACAG
Source organism: Chelonoidis abingdonii (assembly GCF_003597395.2). NCBI lineage: Eukaryota > Metazoa > Chordata > Testudines > Testudinidae > Chelonoidis > Chelonoidis abingdonii. The sequence goes on along the minus strand of NC_133770.1, from coordinate 102,665,903 downwards.
GGATTTGAACTTGTGCTTCTTGCCTTGTAAGAGTGTGCAGTAACCACTGGGCTACATGATATATTCTGGAGTACCTCATTCTCTGCTTTTGAAGCTGTTCCAGTTTGTATGAACTACATTATTTGTCACTAGGTCAGACAGAGAAGGTGAGAGAGAGGGGGGCTCTGTAGCCTGGCAAATAGGGCACTCTCCTAGGAAGAGGTAGACCTCAGCTTTAAGTCTCTTCTCCAATGGATATTTAATTTATATAAAGTGAAACAACTTCAACAAGAGAGCTAGAAAAAAATTTTTAAGAACCACATACCCTATACCACCAGTGGCTAGGGAACTTAAGGGATAGGATACCCAAGTTCAAATCTCTGCTCCACATCAATGGGGAGAATTGAACCATGGTCTCCCATGAGTGCTTTAACTACAAGAGTAACAGTTATAAAGAAAGGAATGGACATCACCTTCTCTCTCTTCATCTCCACCCCATTTTGTGTATGACTTCTAAGTTCTTGCCTGAAACTAGCCCAAAACAATTTGCTTCAGTTTAAACTATTCACCAAATTAGTGTCAATTTCACAAAACATAGAATATCAGGGTTGGAAGGAACCTCAGGAGGTCATCTAGTCCAACGCCCTGCTCAAAGCAGGACCAATCCCCCAACAGACTTTTTGCCCCAGATCCCTAAATGGCCTCCTCAAAAACTGAACTCACAACCCTGAGTTTAACAGGCCAATGCTCAAACCACTGAGCTATCCCTCCCCCATCTTGGCAGTAGCCCGAGGAAAAGTCATTATGAGATTTAGCATCTGCATCCCTGTAGCAGAGAGGGTAAAACAGGAGGCTTTATACAAAGTATTAAATATCTCCCTTCTACCAAACTAGAGCCTTGCTACACAGACTTCTGTTCAAAGGTCCCTGCCTACTTGAACTCGCTATGGCTTCCCAACTCCACTTTACGTTCAGATCCCTTGGGCCCTACAGGAGCCTGGTGGAGAGGCAGCCATGCTTCTTTGCATTCCTGGTTTTGGAGATGCTAGATATTAGAGTACATCTCAGTTTAACTGCAGCCCCAATGGGAGTGCAATGAGTCGCGCTTCTGCCATCACCACCTGTTCATATGGTTTTGGGTTGGTCAAAACAGCATTTTTCAGTGAATAAACATTTGTGCAAAAGATTTCATTCACTGCTAGTTGAAACTGGTGCCACAGGAACCATGCAGGAAATGCATGGAGAAGAAAGCAGGAAGACTCTGGAGGGGATGAGTCACATCCAATAGTAACTTTAGTTTGAGACAGTTCTAAACCGGAGCATGTAAAACATAGATTAAGAGGATCCCAGTTCAGGTATATTTCTGTGGTAATACTGTGCAAGATGCATACACAGATACATTGTCACAGAACAATTCCCGCTGATTTAGAATCAGCATTAGATCAGGAGTCCACCCACCAGATAAAAAATTTGCTAATTAGTGAAGTTCTTTTTAGTATTCACTATGACAGACAATAGATATGGGAAGAAATCAGGCAGCCCTTAGCCTGAAGTTAATAGGAAGTCTTGCCTAATTAAAAACAAAGGACTGAGGTGTTTTACTTATTTAGGATTTATATACTGTGATTATGAACAAGTCTTAGGCACATATGAAAATTTAGACTAGTTGAATATGTAAAAGATGTGGGGAAAAAACCCTTAAAATACTTTGCAGCCTCAAAACTAACTCCTTCTAGGGAGCCACTAAAAAAACAATGAAATCCCTGCCTCTCAAAAGCATGAGTAATTAAGCGCTGTGCACTGAAGGTGACACTATCTGGGCTCAAGCAAATGTTTTCTAGGGCCTTTCGGGTGCGGGCGGGGGGGGGGGAGTAAAAGTGACATATTCCACTGATAATGTTCATTACAACAACATCAGAAGAACTATTTGGTCATCCATTTACATTAGATATTCTTCTATATGTGATTTTAATTAAATTGCATTGCAAATCGCTAAAATACTTTTTAGTAGCATTTGCTGGGCACTCCAATAAACATACATGTCATGCAAGCTTTAATAATTACATTTCATTTGACAATTTTTAGACAGTAGAACGCAATACAGGAATAAAATAGTATGCAAATTATCCTACATTGATAATTAGTGGTAAAATATGAGTCACCACACACTTTCACAAAGTACCTTATCATTGTTTAAATGCTTGAGAACATACATACTGATTCTGAATGTTATTAAAAAACTTTTACATTTTTATATTTTGTAAGTGCGAACAACCCCATTTAACACATTTGGATTCAATTACTGAGCTCGTTTACCAATTGCTAGTGACATTTTTCACAGGTCAACTATTTTTTTTTTCCAATCCAAGCAAAACATTTCTATACCCACTTACCTACTGTGTGACACTGGGCAACTGTCTTCACTTGTTTCTCTTCCCCTTTTTTCCTGTAATATATTTAAATTGTAAGCTTTTCAGAGCAGAACTGTCTCTCTTTCTGTGTTTGTACTGTGCCTAACATGGAACTTTGACTTTGGTTGGGATATCTATGCATTACTGTGATAGATACCAATTAATAATATAAAAAAGAAAAAGAGATTAATTTCCTGAAATGGAAATTATTTTTGATTCTGATAGAACAAATGTCATAACTATAAAATCCCTCCTGGCCAGAGACACCAAAATCCTTTTACCTGTAAAGGGTTAAAAAGCTCAGGTAACCTGGTTGAAACCTGACCCAAAGGACCAATAAGGGGACAAGATAATTTCAAATCTTGGTGGGAGGAAGGCTTTTGTTTGTGCTCTTTGTTTTTGGGCTTGTTTGCTCTTGGGACTAAAAGGGACCAGACATTAATCCATGCTCTCCAAATCTTTCTGAACCAGTCTCTCATATTTCGAACTTGTAAGTAACAGCCAGAGAAGGCGTGTTAGTTTTATCTTTATTTTCTCAACTTGAAAATGTTCCTTTTTGCTAAGAGGATTTACTTGTTGTTTCCTGTAACTTTGAACCTAAGGCTGGAGGGAGTTCCTCTGGACTCTATGAATCTGATTACCCTGTAAAGTTATTTTCCATCCTAATTTTACAGAGATGATTTTTACCTTTCTTTCTTTAATTAAAAGCCTTCTTTTTAAGAACCTGATTGGTTTTTCCTTGTTTTAAGATCCAAGGGGATTGGATCTGGACTCACCAGGAATTGGTGGGGGAAAGGAGGAGGGGATGGTTAAATTCTCTATGTTAAGATCCAAGGGGTTGGATCAGTTTTCACCAGGAACTTGGTGAAGAAGTCTCTTAGACTACCCAGGGAAGGGAGTTAGTATTTGGGAGTCGTGGCAGCAAAACCAGATCTAAGCTGTGTGATACAGCATGGCCAGAGGGCAGCATAAGAGTGTTAGCAGGGGGCCTTATTCCCTGCCAAGGGAGGAAGGTTTGCTTTAGATAACTAGAACAGCTGTGGCCAATTAGAGCACCTGACTCCAGTTAGAGCACCTGACTCCAGTCATGGGATATAAACCCCTGCTTCAGTTAGACAGGGGTGGTAGTTGAAGGAGAAAGGTTGGATTGGAGCAGAGTGCAGATTGCAGAAGAGAAGAGTTTGTCCAGAGAG
>NC_133770.1:102632779-102654124 GCF_003597395.2 Chelonoidis abingdonii | reverse complement strand
AGAAAGCGCGAGACCCAGCAGAACAGTACCGGCAATTTGCCACAGCTGGTAATTCAGTTTAGGAGTTTACATGCAGGTCCTCATATTTGTACTCAAGTCCAGAGTGGGGAAGGAACCTTGACACCAACACAATATTGAATCACATTACCAAGAGCCAAACACCACAAGAATGATGACAAAAACAAATGTTTCTCACAGTTTGCAGAACCACAATCCATAAGGAACAACATAATACTTCTTTGTTGAGCTTACGTTATAACAAGCAGAAAGGTTAAGGAAACAGATCTCTGCCAGAACTCAGAATCAGTGGCTCAAATTACATTTCCATGTGCCCCTGGATCATTATATTGATCCTTGTTCTTGTATCAGAAGACCCAGATCTTTTGCCATTCATTGCCAAGTGGGTTTGTGACTCATGGTGTCAGACTGCCTATGTTAGATACTTACAGGGCTCCCACCATTGTTACTTCTAATTAACAAATTAAGCTGATCAGCAGAAACAAGTATTTTCCCAAAAATAATTTGAAAGGAAAAATCATTAAAAATCATGACACTTCGTAGTTTAATAAAAATACAGAAAGTGGATCACTGTCTCGTAAAAATATAAGTTTTTGAACAAAAGTTTTGATTTAGGAAAAAAGTCTTAAGTTTCAAAGAAAATTTTTCGAATAGCTCTAGAACAAACTTGTTAAATTCTTCCCTTTAGCCATCAGAAAGGTACACAACTCCAATACTTTATAGTTGGTGTCATACCTCTTCATCTACCTGCCATCTAGCTACAGTACCTCCCTAACACATGGTAACTGATTACAGACTGCAATGTCTTTAACAGATCACTTCCTGTTACATGGCTTGAGGCAAAGGATAAAAGGAAGGAGATGCTGAGTCAAAGGGGAATTAAAGGGGAAAAAAAAGAATGGTCTCTCTTCTGCTGACTAGTTAATACAAGGAAATTGTGTGGGAATTATTGACCTGTGTTGTTCAGATGATTTACTTGGTTCTATGGACAATAAAAGAGCCACAAGGAAAGAACCTAAAAAAGAATAATGATTGGAACTTTATTTCCTTTTCTTTTGCTGGCGAAACTGCCCACTAGCTTACACTCTCCTTCCATAGAAATCATCATAGACCTCATATTGTGTATGAGCAAAACACGCTTATCTAGTGCACCCTCTTCCAACTTTAAATTATCACCTTCCACCTCCCTACTGTTGCTAATTACATTACTATTGTCACCCACGACTCACTGAGATGAAGATCTTTTTTGTCACACAACTGCTATCAAGTTCTTTCTGAATGGGACGTCACTTAACTCCTCCTGACTCACAAAGCTACTATCCTACCTCATACCTAGACATTTGTGAAGGATCAGAAGCAAGACATGAGCTATTCATGTCCAGAATCTTTTCATGACAACTCTTTCACCTCTAGGCTCACCTGTCTTTTAGAACTTCCTATAGAACTTTTATAATTTCCTCAGAAAGGTTCTGGTAAAAATGATCTTCTCTCACCTTTCTAATCATCTCTCCCTTAGTACTTTCAGTACAGCGCTTGGCCTTTATCATGGTACTGAGACTGCCCTTCTCCAAGCTATAATGATGTTGTTCTTGTTCGTTATTGTACATCTCACACACTTGCCACTGCGACACCTGAGGTTGAGCCCCTCTCAAAAACTGAGAAAAATTCAGATAAAAAAGGCCTTTTCTTCTAATTCTGTTTTCAGCTGATCACTTAGCAAAATTGCTCTTCCCAATATGATCCAACAGGGTGCAGCTGCTTCCGTGAGTCAGACTGCATACTGCATATGCGAGCAGTCCATAATGAGGCTCCATAGCAATGCAACAGCGCATCACTGAATACTCTTGCAGTCGGGGCGGCTCCAGGCCCCAGCACACCAAGCACGTGCTTGGTGAGGCAAGCTGCGGGGGGCACTCTGCCAGTGCCGCGGGCAGCAGGCAGGCTGCCTCCAGCGGCTTGCCTGCGGAGAGGCCGCTGGTCCCGCGGCTTTGGTGGACTCTCCGCAGGCAAACCGCCGGAGGCAGCCTGCCTGCCGTGCTTGGGGTGGCAAAATCCCTAGAGCTGCCCCTGCCTGCAGTGACAGTACAATGAGGGGCAAATTTAAAAGAGTACCCTTAATTAATGAACACACTAGTATTTTGACCAGTATTTATCACTGGCTCTCATCCTACCTGAATTCAATATAGCTTCTACTCCTACCAGTGATGATCATTTTTAAGCTCCTCTCCCATTTTGAATAATACTTTTCTAGACATTCCCTTATTATATCTAAAGGAAGCCTCACATCTTCCCCTTACTCTCTCAGGCTAAAGAATCTATGCCCCTGTTGTCGTCTTAGCTTATCTTCTAGTACATCTTCTGTCCTAGGTTTTAATTTTGAACATTTGAGTCCCATATAGAAGCAATCTGGATATCCTTAGCATATTTTGAGTGTTAGCTCTTGGCTACACTGTAAGCACCAATTACTGACTGCTCCAGGGAGTGAAATCCTCTTTTTAGATATAAAGTCCTCTTTGCTCTATGACTCCATCACACTCCTTAACTTTACTCTAAGATCAGTGATTCTTGAGTGTCTGGAACCAGAATTGTCTATAAGTCTGCAAGTTACCACCATTAAAACATTGGCAGAACTTGTCTTTCGCCTGATTTTTTTTTTAATTCACTCCACACTTTATCAATGTCCCTTTATCAGTTGTGGTTAATCCTTCCTTTGTACCTATCAATCTATTTAGAATTTCCCCTGCACTTCTTTCTCAGTCGAAGAAAGTTAGTTATTTCCCTAAGCCCTGATTCAGCAAAGTATTCAAGCAATTATCTAACTTTAAATACATGATTATTTGCCCTTGATTTCAATGAGACCTAAGGACATGTTCAACTGTTTAGCTGAATAGGGATGGTCTTAAGCAAGGGCTTAAAGCTGAGCATATTCTTAATTGCATTGGGATCACAAAATCTTCCTTTTATTTTTTCCTCCACAAAGTATTTTGTGATACTATGTGTTAAGGTTGCTGTATTAGATAAAGCATAGTGATATTATCTGACACAGTACCATCAATCAATCCTGTTTTCAACATTTATTTCAGAGCTCCTTTCTATCTCTGTTTTTATGTAAGTCTACATCTGGTTCCAACCCCCTCAAAATTTGGATTAGAGTTTTGGATTGTGTCAATCTCCAGTTCAGTATTAACTTTAAGTTCCATCCCATTTTTAATTTAATACACACCATCAGGCTCAGACAACATAATGGTCCCTATTACCCCAAATTCACCAGCAGAAGACATGGAAGAGCTGGTACCAGAGGCACGGTGTTTTACTTCCTCAGAGTACACGTTCTTTGTAGGACCCAGAATAGGAGTTCTGACCTGAAGTTGATTTCATTGGGTCTTTCAAATGACTAGTATGTTCCATCTGGCCAGCCTGTACTGTACTGAGGATGGAAGTATAATCCAATGGGTAAAGCACCCATTTGTGAGCAGACCTGGAGTTCTAGTTCTGGCTAAAACAGTGACTTGTATGACCTAAAGCAAACTACTTAAGCTCTGAGACAGAGAGGTTGTGTACACTTGGAAATTTAGTGAAATAGCTATTCCAGAGCAGTTATTTTGGTATAAATCCCCCTATAAATTCTCATTTATTCTGGAAGAAAAAAGGCTCTATATGGAGACTTTTATCAAAATAACTATTCCAGAATAATTTCCAAGTGTAGACAAGCCTTCAGTTTGCCCATTTGTAAAATGGATATAATGCTAGTTACACCATTTTGTAAAATGCCTCTTTATTAATCATAGAAAAGTGCTATAAGTGCCAGGGACCACTGTTAAAGAAATGCATGATAAGACAAGATAAAACTGACAGCATAGGACCATGATCTTAAATAAAAAAATGCTGACCAGAGGTTGTATATTTAACTACAAAAAAAAAACCACCCATGCTTTTCCTCTTCAGATTTTATTCTTGAAGAATTGTAAGTTATATTAGTGTTAAATTAAATGCCCTGCCGCTGCTTGTTATTTAGAAATAGGTCAGTTTAGTAGACAGCTAGCTTTTTGTTTAGAAGCAATATTGAGCAAAAAGCAAACATAATGAGGTTGTTTAGGCCTGAAACATATCAGGTTATTGTAACGTTAAATAAAACGCACACAAGCATGCAATCTGAGTTTAGATTCTGCTTGTGAATTCTGATTTTACTTTGACACAAATTTGCTTAAAATCCTGTCCTCAGGAAAAATGCCATTTCACTGTTGTCTTAAAGGTAATTTTGTGTCTGATTGCTTTAAGTGGTCTATTATTTTCTTCTGCACTCGCACAACTCCCTGCAGTATTAATAGAAATTATATACATATGGTAAAGAATAGAACCTTTTTTGAGGCTGTTCCCTGTGTCACAGGGATCATTCACCACTGGGGCACCTCCTTGTGACTGCGTCTGGGTAATCAGCTCTTATCCAGGATAACACCTGCTTCATCATCTTGTGGCTCTCGCGCTCTCCAGGCCTCAGTCTTCCCTGTTTGTGATTCAGGTCAGAAACTCCAGTCAGGTCACTGTACAGTCCTCCCCTTCAAGGGTATCAAAGTCTCACTGAATCAGCTGTTCTCATGCTACTCCAGAGACTCTTCCACTCCAGGTTTTGTGCCACCTGGTAGGGGAATCTGGGTCCCTGGACTGGAACCAGGAGTAGTGGGAGGGCCTCCACCAATGTCTAGCAACTCAACTGTTAGCAACAGGCTGTGAGAGCCATCTCCCTGAACTCCTTCCTACTTCTCTGCTCTGTCCCCCGCCTCCCAGGTTTACTGGTCCAAACTTCCTCCTCTCAGGGAGTAACTATAGGCTACTTTTTTTTTTTTTGACCTTTGCCAGACTGTAGCCCCAAACACTCCTCTCTTCTCCGAGGCAGTGACTGCAGACTACTACTACTGCAGCCCCCTTTCTGCTGAAAATTTCCTGGCTTTATACCTTAGCCTACTTCTCCCTCAGCTGAGCTTTATCAGCCATTAGTCATTTTCAGTCAAGTAGGAATCTCCACTAGGTGTGCCAGGGTGACCAGATAATGTGAAGAAGAAGAAGAAAAAAAAAAATCAGGATGGGGGAGTATAGGTGCCTATATAAGAAAAAGCCCCAAATATCAGGACTGTTAAAATCAGGACATCTGGTCATCCTAGCCTTAGCTACACCACTTTAACCCTTTTATAGCCCATAAGATGTGAACACCTCTAACCCTGGCAGAACATGTGACACACGGATATAATTACTTCTCTTCCACATTAGTGAGGATCTAAAGGGGATCCCCTCCACTTGTGCTACATTGGCTCTCAGAGCCAAAATTCGGTCGTCAGTCACCTTAATTTAGGATGTTGTTTTGTTATGTACTCTATATAAAAGATAAAGAATATTAAGCAGCTACAGAAATAGGAGCACTAGCCTGATACACTTCTTTAGTGCTTAAGGCTATAGCCAGGTACATTGAGTGTAAATTTCTTTGACTGCACCAACAGATGAATTGCAGTTTGATGGATCGCTAATGAAAAGAGCTACCTACATTATGAAGCTCCCAAACATCAACAATATGAATGTGAAGGAGATAAAACACTAGAAGAAGACAGGGCTATATCCAAAGCTCAAGATAACCTCCACTGAACAGAGTTGTGCACATCAAAAAACTAGTGCATCCAAGTTGAGAATTTATCCTTCATTGTCTTCATCTGTTAGCACTGAAAAGCACAGGATGAAAAACCTAAAAAGTTATTCCTTAAATGTTCCATCTACAAAAGTACAAATGTTCCATCTACAAAGTACAATTCATTCTCTGATCCAGCCAATGGGCTGGTCTACACTACGGGGGAAAATCGATCTCAGATACGCAACTTCAGCTACGTGAATAATGTAGCTGAAGTCCAAGTATCTAAGATCGAATTACTCACCATCCTCACGGCACGGGATCGATGTCCGCAGCTCCCCATGTCAATTCTGCAACTCCATTCGGGTTGGAGGAGTTCCGGAATTGATATAAGCATGTTCGGGGATCGATATATCGCGTCTAGATGAGACGTGATATATTGATCCCCGAGCAATCGATTGCTACCCGCCGTATCGGTGGGTAGTGAAGACGTAGCCACAGTTACCTGAACATCCCTCATACTGAATATTAATTTGGATGCACAGAAAAAAAGATAAACTCAAAGAAGGGCTCTGTGTGGCTCAAAAGTTTCTCGTCAACAAAAATTGAACCAATAAAAGATATTACCCCACCCACCTTGTCTCTCTAAAATTTCAAAATATTATCATCTTGTGATAAGAAAATAAGGCAAGCAGGCTCTCAAACTGGGCTCAGCTTTGTCAAAGAAGAGAAGGAACTGAAATTAGAAAGTTTTAGCTGATACATTGACTAAGCTTTTCAGAAGTAACTATTGCTGTGGGTGCCCAATTTGAGACATCTTATAGAAGACTGACTTCCAGAGGGCAGGTGATCAGCACTTTCTTTAAAGAAATCAGGCTCTTTAAGGTGTCTTCAGTTGGGCACCAAAAATCAATGATCATTTTGTAAAATCTTGGCTGCTAGATAGTATTTTCTTATGTCCATAAGCAAAGAACCTTTATTGTTGCTGCTCCAGAGATTTTGGGATAAACTGCAAAGCAAAGATTGATTTATAATGTTTGATATAGACTTGAAAGATCAGCTTGAACATGAGTCACAAGAGTCTGCTTGCCTATTCATAACAATTATGGATAGATAACATTCATTTTGTTTTGCTCACTCTAGAAGACCAGAAAGGTATAATTTTTCATGGCTTGTTTAATATACACGTTCTTGAGTTTCAAAAAATCATAGTCCCTAATCTTACAGCCCTTTTGAATTGACTTCAATGGAAGCTCATTCATTGAGAGACATAGTTGTAAAACTGGGCTCTACTTTATGAAAACAATGGAAATATTTTAATCTTTTTCACCAGTTTCTTTTCAAACGGCACAGCTACACTACTAAGGCTTGGTCTTTAGTAAAGATCTGCCCCAGTTTCAGGCATGAATGGTCAGCCATAATGTAGCTGCATCAGTGCAATCCACAATGTAGACAGGCAAAGTAATTATTTGAACTGGTATAGCTTAAGCTCACTTGAAATCAAGATAAGATCCCCTGGTGCAAGCAGTGGCTTTGACTCTATACACTATGAATAGCACCAATGCCGCTAAAACAATGGCTGGAAATGGATCCTCAGCATAGATGAGGCCTAAGATCTCTTGAATTAATTTGCCTTGCCGCAGTATCTGAAGTGGCAGAGCCACTGAAAGGTAATGGAGATTTCAGTCCCCCTGCTGTAGCTACCATGGCAAAGCAATCAAACTATTTTAATGGTAACATATCTGTATGTTGTTTGAAGCTAGAAGATTCTCTGTTTTGTTCCTTTTGTAGTAAGGATGTGGAATTGCAAAATTCCCAGACTACTTGTCATAAGGGAGCCTCACCGAAAAGTTGCACTACTACGAAGCAGGAGTCCATAGGTTTCACTGTGACTTCTGAAGCAAGTTCCAACCTTGAAGATAAAGCGCCCATTGCTGCATGGAGCCGAGCACTGAACTATTGATTTCAGTGGGAGTGAAGAGCATTTAACATTTTGCAGGAGGCCTTCAGCACTTCAGAGGACTGGATTTCTGTCTTAGATGAACACAAATTTTAAAAGGCAAATACAGTAATAGGTCTCTGCATTCATGACAATTTGCAGCAGATTACCATTTCCAGAATGACAGAATTTTGCCAATTTAGCAACTGTCATGAAACAGATGCAACTTTGCAACTAAGGCCCCAATCTGTAAGTGACTTCATACTAGAAGAATTCTACATCTGCACAGAGCTCCCACCGCATTAACCACGTAAGTCATTGCCAGGATCAGGATCCAACATTCTAAATATTAAGTGCCCAATCATTCTGTTCTTCTACAACCAGAATTCCCCACTGTGATTTTTTTCATAGCAAAAGACAGTTTTGAAATCAAGGAAGTTTTCTTCTTCTTTTACATAAGACATATACAATTATCATCTTTTTGTTTCACATATTTTACATTTATTTACTGTGGTACACAAATAATACACAAGAATCATTTGCATTCTGCACCAAGAGTACCATACGTACTTGAACATTAAAAAAGTGTATAGATAAAATGATCTTAAACATAAATCTATCCATATATTCAACAGAGCAAATTAAAAATAATTAGGGTTACAAATTCCAAAATAGTCAATTTCAAAAGCCATTCTGTAGTATAAGTCAAGCAGACAGCAAAATGAAAACAAAATTATCCACAAACATTCCCTCCACCTTTGCTTTTTGGAGTTCATATAAACTTCAAAACATTTCTTCAGGAAATTACAGCTAAAACCTTTTTTTTAGTAAACAGAAGCTGTGACATTTATCAGACAGTAATTTTTTATCAGACTCTTACACTCTAGAGAACTTCCCTGCCAAATAGTACTTTATATTTCATGGATGAAACTGCAACTCTCAAAACATTTAAATTCCTTTTTTTGATTACCAGCATCTTGTGGACTAGTGAGGAAGAGTTACTTTCCAAAATGTACTATATAGTGAAATAAGTCAAATCTTAACTTGCAAAGCACTAAATTTATCCTTTTCCTCTGTATGTAAAGTCTACCACACCCCAGATGGACCATTTTGAATAAGAAATATATCCAAAAGTTTTTCATTTATGGGACAGAGTTGAAAAGCAAGTATAATAATGTTAGGGGGTCCAGTTTTCTTTAGTCAAGTATCTTTCCCTTCTTCTCAAATCAAAGCAGCCAAAATTGCAAGTGACACTAAACACAATAAATCACGTTTGTGAAAAATACTAAGGAGTAAGGGTGATGGAGAAAGAAAACTATTATCCAGTAGACAGAACAAGGGACTGAAAGATTCCTGGCTTCCATCCACAACTCTGCCACTGACTTTGGGTGTCACCTCTTTCACAGGTTTTATTTTCTATGGATCTTTTGGTGACTGAAGAGTCTGATCCTTGAGCTACAGGCTCAGTGGCAGATATTGCATGTGGTGTTGGAAGACAGGGTTGGGCTTCAGTTGCTGTGTGACAGTTGCCTTTCCTTTCTTTTCAGGCATTTTTCTACAACCAGGGCAAAGCAATTTTCCTCAAAAGTGGACACTCCTTCTCTGACGAGTCTTTGCCAGTTATGCCTTTGGGTGTAATCTTTGGCAAATTATTAAGACATGATCTAACAGCCAATCATATCAGTGGACAATATTCTAGTAATTTGGGGGTGAGATTCGATTGGAATGTTAGCTCACTGCCTCAGTTTACTCTTCCATTAAATGGATCTAACAACCTTTTGGAGGTTATTGTTACAATTGTGGTGATAAAGAGACCAGTATCTTTAAGTGAAAAAGCACTATGTATTGAATAACTGAAACAGAGACAAGAGACCTGTGTGGATGTCCAAGGATCAAGTGATACTGTTGTGCACTGAAAACACTTCTAATGGTCTGACAGAGATAGTTCTCTAAGGGGCTAGTGACATGAAAATATATATATTAAAAATATATACAGGTTACATGTGTGCACATGAACTGATTAAAAAAAAAAAAATCAACTCACTGCAGAGTTAATCTCTTCAAACTACAAACCTTCACCAGTCTCATTTCTATACCCCGCTCAGAATTCAATAAAAGAATCATACTGCACAGGTGAGATACTGCTTAATGATTTCCTGACAACTGAATATCATTAGACACTCTCTCTCTCTGGATTTTAAATATAAATTTGTACTCCCAGTAGTAAAAAAGTTACTGTAGCCAAGTAGTTGAAGGATTTAAATTAGTCCAACATCATTTGGCCTTGTAGTATTCATTAGTAATGGACACCTCACTTGCAACTGATTTAAGTATCTTCCCCCTACAGCAAAAAGTCTCCAGTGATGTGTGGCAAACATCTCAGTTCAGTGGGTGATTTAGTAAAGGAAAAAATAGACCTTTATATCACAGATGTGGTACACAATAAAATGTTACCAATATGGTTAGGAGAGTATCTAATCACTTAAGACTAGAGATGGTATAAAAAATTCCATCAGAACAAAACTGAAGTGTTCCATCAATAAAGTTTTAACTTTATCAACTCGACTTATTTTACATTATCAGTAAAATGGATAATCTCAACTTTGTTTTTACTTTTATAAATGATAAATAATTTAAAATAATGGTCAAGTCAATAGGTTGAAACACTATTTTGATTACATCAGAATTTCAGAACTTCTGTTCATGGGAAATTTTGAATTTTTGCTCCAATTTGCAACAAAAAAAAAAGAGTTGATGTTTTGGAATTTCCCATGAAAGGGGAATTCCAGGTTCTGCCCAGCTCTGCCTAGGACTATACCATCATTGTTGTACAGTATACCATGGTCACACAAGACTTTCTAGCAGTGATGGAGTTCTGGTCCTTTGCTCCAAAAGCAGAAGCTGCCCCTTCAAGATAGAGGAGTAACACTATTAGGGCTTATAACATACACAGAGCAGTTCTAATTTCATCCAGTAGTGAACAGCAACACACAGAAGATTACAATCAGCAACCACTAACTATTAAAATTCCAACAACACACACACCACTTGTTTCTCGGTATGTTCTATCCACAGCTTCACAGACATTCTAACTATTTCACTGCTGTCATGGTTCAGTGATAATAAAAAAGTATAATAAAAACCTAAATGCAGCTGAACAGCAGAGCTATATACAGAAAGCCCAAGCTGATGAGCACTCTTCAGTGCTAATAGTTTTGTAATAGATTTAGAGATTCAGTTTAAGAACCCAGAGCTTCAGATGATTACTTGACATTCATCTCCAAACAGTGTGAACCTCTAAGGTCTGCAAAACTGCAGATTTCATGGGAACAGACTCCCTTTCTTTCTTTGTATTTTGCCTTTTTGCTTCAGATACTGATAAGAACTCAGTAGTGCAGAGACAGATTTCTTGCATAAACGTTTGATGGAGATAGATTCCTGGTTTATCTGAAATGGTTCATTCACCCACTTTTGGACAGTTGATGGTTTATCTACCCCATTTTTATGAGTGAGTTGTGCAGACATTTTCTTTTGTACTTCCCGTGCACCCGAAAACTTTAACATGTATGAAGGAATATCTGGGTCTATAAATATCAGTGGTAACCTTCTGTTTCTCTCTGTTTTAGGTGATAACTGCCTGATGTGCACTTAGGATGTGTAACAAATGTGAAGCAAAACTGAGGTATGTGAGGAGTTTTATATATGTATGAATCAACACTAATGAAAAGTAAAAAAAGACATGGCATATTTGTTCACAGGAGTCCTGGCAAAAGAAACCTGAGGTTTATTTCCCAGTCTTAGTACCTTGACTCTGAGGTGAAAATGATTGTGCAAAACCAGTTAGAAGCATTTATGACTGGCACAATCATTTTATGGCAAATATGAGCTTTTAAAAATACCAGAATTTACAAAGAAGTTTTCTATGAAGAGCCACAGGAAACATTTCTCCCAAACACAGAAAACCACTCCTCCCCATTCGACATCCTTAGACAGTTTAGTCAGCACGTTAACAAGATCCATCAAAATCTAATAAAGCAGCTTCATTAACATAATTATCTTATTAATAATTCACAAGTTGGCAAGAAGTATGGTACTGACAGTATTACAATACATCATTTTAAACAAGACCATTACTGTAATGCTCATTAAGGTGATCTCTGCAGAAGTAAAATTCGCAGCACATATATTTGTATTTTCTTAATGTAAATGCATAGCATGAATCCACTTATCTAGCAGTATCACTGAACAATGTTTTACTATATTTGTTCTGCAAACTGAGGCTAAGCCACCCAAGGCACTTCTGAAAAAATGTATCGGCTTCCCAGTAAAGAATCCTGTTAGAGTTGAAATATATTGTTGAACTAAGGTCCTAAACACCAGCAATACTCAAGTCCAGTCTTGGTCTTCATTCTGTCCTCACTTAGGTCCTGATGCAGAGTCCATTGAAGACTATGGCAAAAGTCCCGTTGATTACAATGGACTCTGGATAAAGTCGATATACTAATATATAAAGAGAGCTCTGAATCAGGCCCAATGCATATTATATGGGCTCAGCAGATTTGAGGATTAGATCATATGTTTGACAAGAAGTTTTCTGACTATTGCAAACATTTTAATATAACAATAAAATAAAAAAGAGTATATCTTCAATGATAATTCATTAAGTGTTTAAACTCCATTACCACAGAAAAGCAGGGAAAGTCAATCCACAGTGGGTACAAACAAATGTATAATGGTGTTGGTAGAATGCAGCAGTCAATGCAACAGACAGGGCCAGTGCAAGGATATTTTGCACCATAGGTGAAACTTCCAACTTGCGCCCCTCCCCCCTGCACATCCGGTTCATTGAGGGACAAATCCCAATGAGCCTTTATAGACCCCAGGGGCCAGCCTGCCCAGGCACCAGCTGTGGCCAAGGGCTGCTCCTTGAACCAGGTTCCCCCCTCCCCACCTCCTGAACTCCCGGAGCAGGCTCAAGGCCCTGCGCCCCGGCAGTAGCTCACATGCCTGGGAATTGCTAATGGAATACAGTGCCTGTCATGTTCAGGTCACCAAATCAAATCTGTTGTAGAATAGGAAGTGACAAAGTTATTACTACTTGGCGGTATATCTGAAGAGAGTTAGTGTCTGTCCTGACCCTAATGCAAAGTTTCCACATATCAAAACCCACTGATACATTTGGAAACAATTGTCACTCTCAGCAGAGGATGAAATGGGCATGGAGACGGAAAGAAATATCATTTCACCTACTAAGGGTGGTGGACCTTCCAGAAGGCAGGTACATTAGCAGGACTGTGTGAAGAAGCTTAAACTACTGCTGCCTATGCTGCTCTGAGATAAATGTTCATCTTTAAGGTCCTGATCCTTCAAACCCACATGCACTGATAGACCTGTGCACCTACCCCATTGTCTCTGGCCACATATGAGCTCATAGGATCGAGACCCATTACTTTTCACAAGTACTAAATACTTTGGGTGAAGTCCTGACCCCACTGGTGTCAATTCCAAAGCTCCTATTGATTTGAACATGGACAGGATCACACTGTGCATTTTTAATGTTATACAAGTTGTTTGTAGCAGTTAACAGTCCACTCAAGGTGCAACAGCATTGCAACAAGATGCAGAAACTAAAAGTACTGGAATATTCATGCTTTTCACAAAGGAACATTTTACCTCAAGCTGTGAGTCAGTATATGCATAAAGACAGACATGTTTCATTTTGAATACAATCTTCTCCTTTGAAAAATATTGGTTTTGACCATTGCCATGATTATGAAACTCAATACTTGTAAGCACACATGGGCAAACTGAGTGGGATAAAAATAAGAACTGACCTGAATATCCAGTTTTTAAGATTCAAAAAAGTTAAGTATTCCTCATCTTCATTTTTATTTGTTTCTATACTTACTACTTCCAGCCACAAAAGAAGCTATTTCTACAATATTTATTGCCTAACAGGAAGCAGAAATTACAAGAATTTTGTTCAGATGACATTTCTAGACCAACATTGCAGGCAAAGGGGGAAGGGACAGGTATCTCAAATAAAATAACTGAACTTTAAGACATTTCCCCATCACTAGTTGGCAGGAGTTCAAACAACAAAGGGTTTTTTTAAAAAAAAAACTAACAAATTACGACACTAACTGCAAAAAAAAAAAAGCCTATATGCTGGATGCACTTAAAAATTAAGTTTTAGAGATATTACCAGTTCTTTTATTCCACATTTTATAGTTCACCAAATACTTCTTAACCCTATAATCTCTCTCAAGGCAGCATCAACCTTAAGTGCACCCAGTGTAACCGTAGCCTACTACATGTAACTTTTCTGGAATGCTTTGTCTTCAGTGCTATAATGCTTAATTATCATTTTTTAAAATTGTCTTGTGCCCATACTGATTCTAGGCAGTGCCAGTCTTCAATTACCTTTGGTTCCTCATTGTCTCTGAATTAGGCTTGCAGATAACCGGTGTGGCTTTTTAACTATGAGAAAGGGAAAACAATACTGCCCGGCTCTCATTCAGTTTTAGTCACACACAAACTTATACTGGGATTCTTCTTAAAATGTTAGATGTGGACATGGTGGGCCAAATTCTGAAAGTTTCAAGGGTAAATTGACAACAAATATTCGTAATGACTACTTACACCAGTTGTATTACATAAACGCAGAGAATGCTAATGTCAACCAAGATTGGAATAGTTTATTATAAATGCCATCATGGTTAACTTCGTACAGCTGAAGAATCTAGTTTTGCTCACACGTAGGGGATATAAATTGCTCAGCTCCATTTCGCAGTTTTCTTATCTGACACTTTTATACAAGCAACAGATGCCCCCAAGAGATTTAAATATCAGAAAACACCCCCCAGATCAAGTGAGATGTTGTATGTTGTACTATATATTAAATGTTTTGTTGCTGCCTTAACGGATTTTAGATACATGTTTGTGATGAGAAATGGGATTTTTAGTTTGCATTAGAAAACAAAGTGAAGAGGATTAATGTAAGATTATTATTACAGTTTTAGAACATAAGAACAGCCCTACTGGGTCAGATCAAGCGTCCATTTAGCCCAGTATACTGTCTTCTGACAGTGCCAGGTGCCCCAGAGAGAATGAACAGCACAGATAATCATCAAGGGATCCATCTTGTGTCGCTCATTCCCAGCTTCTGGCAAACAGAGGCTAGGGACACCATTCCCTGCTAATAGTCATTGATGGACCTATTCTCCATGAATTTATCTAGTTTTTTTTTTTTTTTTTTTTTTAACTCTGTTATGGTCTTGGCCTTTACAACATCTGGCAAGGAGTTTTACAGGCTGACTGTGCGTTGTCTGCAGAAATACTTTTTTGTTTTAAACCTGATGCCTATTAATTTCATTTGGTGATCTCTAGTTCTTGTGTTATGAGAAGTAGTAAAACAATACTTCCTTATCTACTTTATCTATACCAGTCATGACTTTATAGACCTCGATCATATCTCCCCTTAGCAGTCTCTTTTCCAAGCTGAAAAGTCCCAGTCTTATTAATCTTGCCTCATACAGAAAGCATTCCATATCCCTAAACATTTTTGTTGCTCTTTTCTGAACCTTTTCCAATTCCAAAATATATTTTTTGAGATGGAGCGACCACATCTGCACACAGTATTCAAGATGTGGGCATACCATGGATTAATATAGAGTTAAAATGATATTTTCTATCCTATTATATATCCTTTCTTAATTATTCCTAGCATTCTGTTAGCTTTTCTGACTGCCGCTGCACATTGAGTGGATGTTTTCTGAAAACTATCTACAATGACTCCAAGATCTCTCTTTAGCGGTAACAGTTAATTTAGACCCCATCATTTTATATGTATAGCTTGGATTATGGTTTCCAATGTGCATTACTTTGCATTTATCAACATTACATTTCATCTGCCATTTTGTTGCCCAGTCACCCAATTTTGAGAGATCCTTTTGTAGCTCTTCACAGTCTGCCTGGCTTTTAACTATCTTTAGTAATTTTGTATCACCTGCAAATTTTGCCACCTCACTGTTTACCCCTTTTTCTAGATCATTTATGAATTTGTTGAATAGGACTGGTCTCTGACCAGACCCCTGGGGGACACCACTATTTACCTCTCTCCACTCCGAAAACTGAGCATTTATTCCTATCCTTTGTTTCCTATCTTTTAAACAGTTACCAATCTATGAGAGAACCTTCCCTCTTATGCCATGACTGCTTATTTTGCTTAAGAGCCTTTGGTGAGGAACCTTGTCAAAGGCTCTCTGAAAATCTAAATAAAGGAGATCCAGTGGATATAGTGTGTTTGTATGCTTGTTCACTCCCTCAAAGAATTCTAGTAGATTGGTAAGGCATAATTTCCCTTTACAAAAACCGTGTTGACTATTTCCCAAACAAATTATGTTCATCTGACTGTCTGACACTTATTCTTTATGATAATTTCAACCAGTTTGCCCGGTACTGAATTCAGGGTTACAGGCCTGTAATTGCTGGGGTCACCTCTGGAGCCCTTGAAAAATTGGTGTCCCATTAGCTATCCTCCAGTCATCTGGTATAGAAGCTGATTTAAATGATAGGCTACAGACTACAGTTAGTAATTCTGCAATTTCACATCTGAGTGCTTTCAGAACTCTTGAGTAATACCATGTGGTCCTGGTGACTTATTGCTGTTTAGTTTATCAATTTGTTCCAAATCCTCCTCTAATCATACCTCAATCTGGGACAGTTCCTCAGATCTATCACCTAAAGAGAATGGCTCAGGTTTGGGAATCTCCCTCACATTCTCAGTTGTGAAGACCGATGCAAATAATTAATTTAGTTCTTCCGCAATGGCCTGATCCTTGAGTACTCCTTTAGCACCTTGATCGTCCAGTGGCCCCACTGGTTGTTTAGCAGGCTTCCTGCTTCTGATGTACTTAAAAATTTTCGCTATTACTTTGAGTCTTTGGCTAACTGTTCCTCAAATTCTTTTTTGGCCTTCTTAATTGTATTTTTACACTTCATTTGCCAGTGTTTATGTTCTATTTTCTCCCTAGGATTTAACTTCCACTATTTAAAAGGATGCCTTTTTGCCTCTCACTGTTTTTACTTTGTTGTTTAGCCACGGTGGCTCTTTTTGGTTCTCTTACCATGTTTTTTAATTTGGGGTATACATTTAAGTTGAGCCTCTATTATGGTGTCTTTAAAAAAAAGTTTCCACACAGCTTGAAGAGATTTCACTTTTGGCACTTCCCTGCCACAGGGATATTAAATTTAATTGTGTTATGGTCACTATTACCAAGCGGTCCAGCTATATTCGCCTCTTGGACCAGATCCTGTGCTCCACTTACGACTAAAATCAAGAATTGCCTCTCCTCTGGTGGGTTCCAGGACCAGCTGCTCCAAGATGCAGTCATTTAAAGGTGTCAAGAAACACTCTGCATCCCGTCCTGAGGTGACATGTATGCAGTCAATATGGCGATAATTGAAATCCCCCATTATCATCACTTTTTTAAATTTTAATAGCCTCTCTAATCTCCCTGAGTATTTCACAATCACTATCACCATCCTGGTCAGGTGGTCGGTAACATATCCATACCGCTTCACAAATCAATAGTTGCTTATGAGTACCTTGACCTAGGTGAACAGAACACTTCAAGAAAGTGGGAGAATGGACAGAGCCAAGAGTTAAAACAATTAATGTGGCTATATACTGCAGCACTGAATTCCTAATGAATGTCTAGGGCAGGGGTCGGCAACCTCTGGCACACGGCTTGCCAGGGTAAACACCCTGGATGGCCGGGCTAGTTTGTTTACCTGCCAAGTCGGCAGGTTTGGCCCAGGCCAATGGGGGCTGCAGGAAGCGGTGCGGGTGGAGGGATGTGCTGGCCGAACCTGCCGACGCAGCAGATAAACAAATTGCCGGGCCCACCAGGGTGCTTATCCTGGCGAGCTGCGTGCCAGAGGTTCCCGAACTCTGGTCTAGGGAACGTGAGAGCCTTGCCTATCATTCATGTAATCACTTTTGGTAACATACATGCCAAGTTCTAAATCCAAGCAAGATGGAAAAAAAGGAAAAAAACACATCTCCTCTACTTTGTTCCCACTGTTTTCATTGGTGAAAGTGGAAGAAGAGAGATCAGATGGATATTCAGATATAAACATAATGCATGTTTTTGTTATATGCAAGAAAAAGATGGGGAAAATAAGTGTCTGGCATACAAAATACTAGAGAATTGTTTGATATTGCTATTTTTAAAAATCAATTTACATTCTTCTCAAGTTAGATCAGCACCAAAGTCAATGATAAAAATAAAGCAATTTCATCAACTGGTTTTCTGAAAAATAAGGTGGCTAATTTACAGACTAATACAGGTTATATTGTGCTAACATTTTCTATTGTCAGTACCATAACAATGCAGGTTTTCTACATCATGAAGTATCAGGTACAAAGTGGTAAGGAAATACAAAGGTTATGAGAAAAGGGCAGAAATCATAATCCCAGCATCCCTCAAGGTTTTTAGGAAGCTGAAAGGATGTTTAACTGCTACCTACAGTTTATTAAAGGAATAAAAGTTGGTGAGAAAAGATTTTTTCTTCAGCTCCCAGAGTCAAATGGCAGATCACTTCACATTTACATAAGTGCCATCTTCCCTCTGTCTCAGGACTGATTTACATCCTCAGCCTCTCTCCATCTATATTTGTCATAGGAGAAGCCTCCCTTCTCCCATATTAGATGTTTTCAAATAGGAGAGGATATACACTTTCCTCTTCTGCTTGAGAACAGAGGAGATTCGTTCTGAGAAAGAAGGGCAAGGCAACAGCACAGCCTAGCCTTCAAAAACGTCTTCAAATTTCCACAGCATCTGGTAAAGTACATCCCAGTTAAGAACTTCCTCGCACAGGCAAATTCAAACTGCTAGGAATCATTTTTCCCCATTTTGAAGCCAAATTACTTTGTCTACTCACTGAATAGTGCTGGCAGACTTTTGCTGGAAGGAGAAAGACACACACTTGTATTGCAGTCTCATTCTTGTTAAAAGCTACAGAGGTTTACAGGATGCTAGGTACTAGGGTTGCTGAATAATTTAGACACTACCTGGGTAATCACTCTCTCCAGACTCCCTGTAATAATTAGGCACAGGCGTACAGGAAA
The DNA here is from genome assembly GCF_003597395.2 of Chelonoidis abingdonii. Taxonomy (NCBI): domain Eukaryota; kingdom Metazoa; phylum Chordata; order Testudines; family Testudinidae; genus Chelonoidis; species Chelonoidis abingdonii. Next base: position 102,635,419 of record NC_133770.1, on the reverse strand, counting down.
AAGTTTGAGCCACATCTCATAGTCAGGATGGACTTTGAGACAGCTCCATGAAAGTATCCTTACATGCATGCCTCCCAGGCAGCACAAAGAATGCTGCAGGGCAAGGAGTTTGACTAAAGCCAGTCTGAAAGTACAGGGGATGAAATCAGCTACTACATCCTTCATGTCAAATAGGAGTATTATAAATAGTATCAGTCAACAAAAACTCAATATACACAACAGAAATTCGAGGCAAGCTTGGACTAGTCTGCTCTCCAATGGAGAGGATAAGGATTCCACATTGGGAAGAAAAAAAAAAAAAAGCTTTCTATCACATGTCAGGGAGGGAACATAGGACAAATTTTTCAAACCTGGGTGCCTAAATTCTAAAATTAATGTTTAGAAAGATAGGATGGAATTTTTAAATGTGCCAAAGGCTTCAAATTTTGTACAATGTATCTGTAGTAATGTTGGTCCCAGCATTTTAGAGACAGAAAGTGGGAGAGGTAATATATTTTATTGGACCAACTTCTATTGGTGTGAGAGACAGACAAACTTTCGAACCAGAGAGCCTTCAAAGATTTTCAAGAGTCTACAGGAATTAGGTGCCCCAGTCCCATTAGCTTTCTATAGGATGTAGGTGCCTAAAATCCATATGTCCATATTAAAAACCCAGTCTAAGTGACTTAGGAGCACACATCCCACTGAAAGTCAGTGGAACATATATTTTCTAGTGGGCTTGATTTTCACCTTTTCCTTGACTGCTTTCTCCATAGCAGAACTTCCCATTAGAGCTGCAAATGCTGTCAGCAAACTGTTGAACACTTGATATGTTGGTAGTTCTTAAACTAGGAATAGCATGTTTTGTCCTGCACCATAATGGTCTAAATATGGCAGCAAATGATGGTGTCTAAAGGAACTTACACTTTGAAAGATTTATGTCCATCAGTAAACCAAGGGGTCCTCCCTATTTAAGTACTATGCATACACTGCACCTCACACATCCGAATGCTCTATGCTGATCACCACTACAATAATTGGGAAAGGAAATGTAGCACCAGATGGGACTTAGGACTGGGAGTCAGGATAACGGGATATTATTCCTGGCTATACAAATGACTCGCTGTGTAAACCTATCTTTCTATGCTTTAGTTTCCCTATCTGTGAAGTGGGAATAATTACACTTGCCCATTTTTTAAATCTGTACATACTAAGGTTCTAAGTATTATTTATGTCTGTGTCGAAAGTCAAGAGCTTCAAGCACAAAGAATGTCATAATTCCTACTAAAATATGTAAAAAACCATAATCCACAGTCATGACAGCCCTGCCAACGGACCCATGGATGCTGCCTTACAAACAGCCTTCAGAAGAACATGTGTCATGATAGGGTATGGGGATTACTTCAGTAGGAGAATAGAGGAGACAAGCTAGGAATAATATAGCAGCTACTTTGGTCCCCATAAAAATGAGGATAAGAATTAGGTTCTGAACACTGTATTCTTGCTAGGATACTAACAAATAACCTCCTGTGTTAGGATTAAAATCTGCTCTCTCATCAAACATCTGGTACTGGTTGCAGAAAGTTGATCTAGTTCCATAAACCAGTTGATTCAAACTGGTGTTGCAATTTCTATGAAGATACAACAGTACTGAGCTGGAAAGGCTGTTGCACCAGTCCACAACTTCATCTTGCTTAGTTCTCATCATTGCTCATGTCCCCATACTCTCAACTGCTTTCTTCCTTTTCCTCCCCTAGTTACAGCCTGAATTGTAACCACTTCACACAGTCACACTGTCAAATCTGTGATTGTTAATAATTGCTGATACAAGAACATTTTAAATTAACCAAACGGAGAACCAATCGTACTAGTTTCATAATCCATCAGTGGCTTTACCTCTGCACCCTCCCATCAACTGCAAACTAAGGTTGCTCCAAACTTGAATCGCAGATGGTTTTTCTGCCACCATCCCAGTGTGAGGAAGATATGAATGCTTCCTTAGGGTAACTTGAGACAGCACTGTAGCATACTCTGCAGTCACTCAGAGCCAGGAGGAGTACTAAAATGCAACCTGGCAATTGATGTTTTTCTCCGCTCCCCACTTTCTGGAGAAAAAGAGTGAAGATCTCTGGTGGATCTCTTGTTCCCCTCACCTAGACTTAGAAGGGGCATGTTTCTGTACTTGCCTTCCAGTCTCTTCTGTTCTTCCTCTGGCTCACTCAGCTACATTCCAAAGCATTTTTTTTATGAGAGGAATTAGATCCTAATTTGGCTGCTTCCCCGCTCCTTCCATCTTGGAAAAGGAGTGGTTATCCCCCTCTTTGCTATAAATTGGCCTCTGAAAGCTGCTTTGAATGTCAGTTGTTAATACCCAGTTTCAGATGTCATAAGCCTTGTCATAGCTTCCTACTCAGATTTGAACCTTAGCGTTCATAAACTGAGAAGCTAGCATGAACCCTCTAAGCTTAATTACCAGCTTAGATCTGATATCGCTGCCACCAGCCAAGTGATTCCAGGGCTTGGCTCCCTCTCTGGTCTCCCAAAACCTTCTCTGGGGGACCCCAAGACTCAGAAGCCCTGAGTCTTAACACAAAGGGAAATAACGCCCTCCCCTTGTCTCCTCTTCATTTCCTCCCAGGTGTCCACGCCCTGGGTACACTG
>NC_133770.1:102503952-102632452 GCF_003597395.2 Chelonoidis abingdonii | reverse complement strand
AGAAAGATCCCTCTCATAGCCGAGAGACAGACAAAAGACACAGACCCAAACATTCCCTCCCTGAGCTTTTAAAAATCCGGTTTCCTGATTGGTCCTCTGGTCAGGTGTTTGGTTCCCTTTGTTAACCCTTTACAGGTAAAAGAAACGTTAACCCTTAGCTATCTGTTTATGACAAGCCTTCATTGTGTAAGATGGTGGAGAGAGGGGGTGAATAAGCAACATGAATAGTTCTATTAAGTCAAATTGCTCATTAGCAACCTCATCCTTGTCTTTTTCAGTTCAGAAATTTAGTGCTTTTAGAGGTACCTCTTCCCCTCCACTCCCACAGGGTATTTTAACTTTTTTAAAGTATTTTATAAAGTGTGACCTGTACAGCACAACAGTAGGAATAACTAGATTTGTATATGGAAGGGGTATTGTGTAACTAGAGCAGGAAATAGGAACACAAGACACTTCCCAACTCCCCTACTAAATTGTGTGGCCTTTGGCAAATCACATAGCTTGCTTGTTTTAGTTTGCTTCTCTGTAAAATGGGCACAGCAATGCATGTGTGCATAGGTGTGCACATGGTGGATTGATTAAATTTACCAGTTTGACCCTGCAATCCTTAAAGCAACTAATCCTTAAAACACAAAATTAGTCCTATTGACGTCATTGGAACTGCTTTCTTGCATGAGATTTCCAGTGTTGGATCCAGTGTCTATAAGCCATTTTTAGATTCCCAAACAAAGATGCTGTTCAATTGTATATTATTATATTGAGGTTTCTTTAAACAGTAAAGAGTCATCTGCACTTGGAAGAGGTGAATGATCGAGTCCTGATTATTTTCCATTACTGTGATCTCTTGTTTTACTAGAAATCATTTATTTGGTTTTAGAAACATTACAGACACTCAATACCTTTTGGGAGCTGTAGCAGATGTCATTGGGCCAAATCCCTATGTCCTATGGGCATAGGACTGCTATTGGGCTTGATCCTGTTCCCACTGACATCACTTGCAAAACTTCCACTGAATTCTATGGTGCAGGAACAATGCCTGAGATAATAAAGTGAGTGGGATTTGTCCCAGTATGATGGAAGGGGAAAAACCCAACCACCTTACACAGGGCCTTGTTGAAAACCAGTGGAGTTTGTGAAAGATTCCCACTGACTTAAACAGACTTAGGATCAGGCTCACATCCCTTTACATGCATGACATTTCAGTAGGAAAGTTCTCATTAATTCAACAGGAGCTGGATGGCCTCAAGTATCCTACAGATTAAAAGGGCCCTGTAGAGCAAACCATCATGATCATGAGTAACTTTACTCATGTAAATAGTTCAATTGAAGCCAGTGGGAACATCCTCTCCAATTGGGCTTTACACGTGTATGTGTATAAGCAGGGTGAAATCCTGGCCCTCTTCAAGTCAGTGAGTTTGTCATGACTTCATTAAAGCTAGCATTTTATCAACAGTGAGAGCCATGCCGGTGAAAGGTCAGTTAAACCCTGGTGTAACTATTAGCTTCAGTGAAGTTTGTCTTTTTACTCTAGTTTATATCAACTCAATCATATTAAAAGTGCCCCCATGAACAACTTATCCAAATATGTCAAAATCTGATACAGATGGTTTAAAAAAAAAAAACAAAAAAAACCCACTAGTTACAAAACAGTATAGGTTGCTTAGAAAATTGCCTTAGAAGAACTTGTCATTCCAACAAGATATTGGTAATGAGACCAAAATTATTTTCCTACTTCACAAAATTCCTCTAAGCCAAACGGAATTGAGTTATTGCAAGGAGGTAGTACTAAACACATAGTACAATATATCTAAAATGAATCTGGGATTCTTATCTGGACATTTGTCTGGAACCAAATACTTTTGATACATGATAGAAACCAAAATGATTTAGGCAATTTATTAATAGTTACGGTCTCACCTCAACGTAGCAATGAGTATACATAATGTAATAGATCACATTATTTCTAAAATGTCAGTCTACAAACATTAGTGGACACTTCAAAATCAATTTTAAAGACAATGCTATAACTTTCAATGAATCTCCATGCTGAACCCAAAATCCTATTCTATCACACCATGCTTGTACCTAATTATGAATTCCTTCTACTTACAACTTTCTTATTGAGTTCATCAGTCCATTGCAAACCAGATGCGAGTTTCACTTTGGATGCACATTATGCATAAGGAATATAGAAATTTAGGATGCATCTGTTGTCCTCTGACTGGAACCCTTATTGTAACTTCTAAATTAGGATTGAGAATGGCTGATGTTAGTAGTCTGTAGACTACAAAGCAAAACATCTGTGGGGAAATTAATCTATTTTCCCTCCCCACACACAGCTGGAGCCACACAGACTGGAAAGAAAATAATTCATGCTGAAAAATTCTTTAGAATGTATTGTTTAATTTATTTTCCCTGACTTTTTTTTTTAAAATGGTGGTAAGAAAAATCTCCCTTGTAATTAAAGTGAAGGTAGTATCAACTAAGTCATCAAGCCCTTTTAAATGACAAGTATGTAATAAATGATAAAGTGTTTGAATGCCTGAACAGTCAATTTAAGCAGAGAAAGATTAAAAAGGAACACTAAAAAAATGAATGATTCAAGTGCAGCTCTGATGTGATCACACATGAATTTTAAATGAAATTATCGTTCAGTTAGTATGATAATTTGGCATTAAACTGTGTACCGAAAAGTAACATTCATATTTCTGTACTATTGTATCAATAGGACCTAATTTTGTAGACTTTCAGGTTGAATAATCTGATCTAATTTAGTTCAAATTTGACTGAAACCAAATCCTGTGAAGTGCCCACGTCAATGGTAACTGATGATGCACCTTGAAGGATAAGCGCAAAAAACAAGAACAAAAAAAAAATTTGGCTTACTTCTCTACTGCTATTTTGTGATCCAGGAAAGAACATGGTTATTTTTTCTCACTTATTATAGCATATCAATAGAGGCCTAATTTTGTAGGCTTGTTTACTAAAAAAATCTGATGCAAGTGAAAGAGAGGTTTGACTTATTTCCATATCCATCGCTTGATATCATCTGGACAGCAACATCCCTCTTATCAATGAGAGCTCCAGGGGCAGCTCTAGGCACCAGCAAAACAAGTAGCTGCTTGGTGCAGCCCATTTACAGAGGCAGCAGCTGGCAGGGATCCAGCCTGGGAGCTGAGAACCAACAGGGAGCTTTGGGAGCTGTAGTTCCTTGGTTAGCTCCCTGCCTATAGGGCCAGCCCTGGAGCAAGGAAAGAACTACATTTCCCAGCATTCCCTTGGCTGTCATCAACAGGAAAGGGAGGGGAGGGAGTATGATAGCTAAAACCTCATGCTGCAGCTTGCTGTGAAGGGAGAGCTCACTGCTAGAATGGGGTAGCAATGTGAATGGGGAACAAGTGTGCCCAAGGAGTAGAAGGCTTTGCCCCAGATACCCCTTCAGAAGACATCCCCAGACTGAATTAGGGACACTGGTGTGACCTCACCTTGCAGCCCACAAAGAAGGAATTGGGTGGACTAAATGGCCAGTGCCTCTATCTGAAGCCTAGCAAGGGAGGTATGTGGAGCCCACTAGAATTTAAATAAAAAGGGAGGGGAGGCTCTGCTAGGGGACTTAGGCAGCTTTAGATACAGTACCAGCCATGTAGGAGGATTTCCACTTCTGAGACATGGAAGCAGAAATTGACTTTTCCTTTCCAGATTTAGCTAATATTCAGAAAGGAAATCTAGCATCTGCCTTCGAGATTTGAACCCCTCAAAATTCAGGAGTGCTCAAGCTCAATTTGGGCAGCTGTTACTTCATTTCTCCCAAATCAAAATATCCTGATCCACTGTAATTTGCTGTAGAAAAAAGTAGATAAAATTGAGCAAGAAATGCTTCCCAGTGGTTATTAGGACTGGAATTGCTATTTTCAACAGTCATTACTTTTTTTTTTCCCTTTAGTTTTGTTCAAAAAGGAAGACAGTGATACTGCATTGACAAATTCCCCATAGAAACAAAGAGTGGAATAAAAGCACCTCAACTTTTCCTCATTTTTGGAGGACAGTCTTATAATATCCATCTAGATATCCTCCAGTCACACACGCTGAAAACTGTTCCACTTCACTGCAGTTCTGTAACGATATGGGAACCAATCCTCTGTTCTGTGCACATCCAGAATTCCTGCTGAATGACTTGCCCGGGGAGTAAGTTACCAGTGACCCAGGGCTGGGGCAGCACAGAGTGTGGGTGGAGGGGGCAGCGCCCAGGGCTGGGGTAGCAGAGGGTATGCGGGTGGTGGGGGAAAATGGAGAACCCCACGCTGGGACAGCAGTAGGGTGCAGGTTGGAGGAGGCCCAGGGCTCGGGTGGGGACAGCCATTTATTTATTTTGCTTGGGGCAGCAAAAAACCTAGAGCCAGCCTTGGAGAGCTCAACCTTATAGCAACAAACCCATAAAGTAAGTAGGTGTAAATTTATTTCTATTTGTCTGGAAAATAATTGCAGTTTGACTTAGTTCTATTATTTGCAAGAATTAATGCACCAGAAAAAATTGTATTTTTTTTAATATATCGCATACTTGTCACATAAGGGAGTTTGATGACTTAGTTTATACTGACTTTGCTTTAAATTGCTTTTATAAGGTTAGCAGCATGATTCAAGGATTATAATGGAAGAAAGGGAGTAAAAACAAAAAAACCACACCTAGATTATACTTATCAAAGTTATATTAAGGGATTTGCAGCTGGTTCATTGTTGGACTTCAATTAAGTCACCAGAGTCTCTCTGGGTCATCTTCCCCTTGTTCAAAGTGAGGATAATAATATTTATCTACCTTTCAATGTGAAATCCTGTGCATGGAAAGCTAACAGGTGCTGGGAGGAAGGAGAAGGATAGGTTATGGAGATGTAAGCCACTAGTGTTGGGTGGATAAGAGCTTTACAGACCATACACAAGAATTGTTTTCACCTACTACCTACAGGAATGTCCTTGGGGACAATGTAGCAACTTTACAGGTACGGTGACCAGACAGCAAGTATGAAAAATCAGGATGGAGGTGGGGGATAATAGGATCCTATATAAGAGACCCAAAACTTGGGACTGTCTCTATAAAATTGGGACATCTGCTCACCCTTTTAGCAGGGCACAGCTACAGTAAACCCTGTCAAGGACAGGAAGCAAAGAATGTCTTATCCAGTCAAAACTGCTGGAGGAATCTGGTTTAGGCCAAGTTACATCATTACCCATTTACTTCACATATTAGAACTGTGTGAGAAACGAATTTTTCATGGCCAGTAGTTATTTGGACCTTTGATTTATATTGTATGGCCAGGGACTTTAATCCCACTGGGCTCAATCTTGCAAGACGACGAGTGCTCTCAATTCTCATTGAAGTCAATGGGAACAGAGAAAGAGTGCTTCACGGAATATACTCAACATAATGTTTAAATAAGCACTCAGGTCAGAAGATACAGCATTGTTGTCAATTGTCCAAGAAGTACAGAGGTTGCCATTTCAGCAATCACCCCAAGGATTGACTTGAGGCCCTCCTAAACTAAAAAGATTGAGTCTTCTTCATCTTAAGAGCCAGGCTCTCATGCAGAGAGCTGTAACGGTCACATCCCGTGCAGACAGGCACAAACTAGGATTGCCAATTTTGGTTGGATGTATTGCTGGAGGTTTCATCACATGACAATCTTTAAGTCCTGGAGACTCCAGGACAATCTTGGATGGTTGGCACCCCTAGCACAAAGGGGGATACAAATACACACTGACTAGTATGTTGCACAAGCACTCAACGCAGGATTATGGAAACAAAATTAACACTGGGCCTGTTTACAGCCTTAAAATAGATATTAGCAATTACGAATATTGTATTACCATATTTCCCTAGACTCTTTCATGCTAATACTGTGAAACCTACACTAACACTCAGCAGCTTGCATGACTGGGCCCTTAATTTTGATACCCCCGCTCTCAGTATGTTTTTGTATTAGATCACATTTTTAATTTCCAGACACCAATCATGTGCATCTTCCTCCTTGTGATTAGGTCTAACAGGGAAGCCAAGGTAGACATAGCATTGCAGAGAAGTCATGCAAAAGAAAAAAAACAAACAAACCTGTTTCCTGTTAGCGTGTCCTCTGACCAAATCAACAGGTGAACACTAGCGGGCAGGTTCGAACTAAGATATGCAACTTCAGCTACGCTATTAGTTCGACTTACCTGGCCGTCCTCATGGCGGCAAGTCGACCGCCATGGCTCCCTCCGTTGACTCTGCTTACTCCTCCTGCCACGGTGGAGTATGGGCGTCGATTTGGGGATTGATTTATCACGTCTAGAAGGGACGCAATAAAATCGATCCCCAATACATCAAACACTGGCCACCAATCCAGCGGGTAGTATAGACATACCCTTAGAGTTGATATGTTCACTTAATTATGGTCTTCATTCCTTTTGCCACAATTTTGAACACGACAGCCAAAGAATGGTTTAATTTCTAGCATTAGAATACTTGTGTCTCTTATTATTTTTGCAAACATTCATAGAAGTTCACAATATACAAACAAGCAGTGTTAACTGCAGCAAATATAATTATAGCAATGTTCTATAAATTAAACACTAGCTATGACACTTTCCAATAGCAGATCCATTTATTTAGGTCCCTCATGACGACACGTATTTTCCAAATATATCAATTTCAATCTATTGATTTTATTAGTAAAGTATACAAAAGCAGTTTCCAAAAACAGTGTTGGATTTCTTTCTAAACATGTGCAACCTGGGGCTCTAATATTAAAGAATATAATTTTGCTCCTACCACATTTTAAATTTGGTTAAAAAGAGTTTTACTAATTTTCAACCTCAAACTCTATATTAATAATTCAGTATAAAATTATACCAGTTGCAACATATTAGCAAACACATTCAGTACACAATACATGTAACAGTTTATTATTATTAGTTTGTATTACTGCAGTGTCTACAAGTCCTAGTCATGGACCAGGACCCCACTGTGCTACATGCCATACAAACGCAGAACTGTAAGTTGGCCCCTACCCCAAGGAGCTTAGAATCTAAGCACCAGGATATACTGTAGTTTTAACATATAATGAAAACTTTGGTTTGTTTTCCAGAAGTCACATACACCCCCCCCCCCCACAACATCAAATGCCAAACAACATAACATTCGCATTGTGAGCAAAGTGTAGTTAAACCATCTGCTGAAGTATTTTAGTAGCCCTGTTACTTCAGAAACAGTATTTTAGATTAAAATGGTTGCAACTATGAATCTTATCACTGTCAAATTTAGGTTACATAGATCAAAGTTCTCTTGTGCAATACTTTGCCAATATGAAGATGTCCAAAATTACAAACTTTTTAAAAATAAAATATGAAAATATTAAATGAGCAAGTTCCATCTCTTATTAGCAATATAGAGTTGGTGACAAAAAATGACACAAGTAGACCCTCATTACTTTACCCACGTTTTGTGAAATGGAAAGAGACACCTTCATGGGACCAGAAAACTTATACAGATTTATAGTTAATTTGAGCTAGTATCAAATTATTCAGATGAATTATGTCAGAATGAGGTAAAACATGGAGAATATTATGTAAAAATACAAGTAACATGAGATTCATACAATCTTGATTATTCATTCTTTGTCGGTACAATCTGGCCAACTGGAATCTGTAGCTATTTGTGTCAGAAAGATATTTTAAACTTTTGTCACCTGATACTAACACAAATTGACAATTCTAATTACTGTACACCAGTTAAACAGCCTGCACATCACAGCTTAATTTACAATCATACATGTTACTTTTTTGGTCTAACTAGTTTAGAAAGATTGACAATCCGCCTGCCTCCCAGAGTCAACAGCTCAATACACAGTTAAGCAAAATAGTACCTATAGCTCCCATTCAAATACAGAGCATTTGTGACCTTCTCGACCTTGCAGTCACTGAAAATTCTGCAGAACCTAACTTTAGAAGTGGACATCCTATTTAAAAATTAAGGTTGGCAAGTAGATAAAACACTGAGGACTTGGGTTATTGGTGAGCCACACAGAAGTCAAAAAGATCATACAATTGAGTTAGCAACCTCTTAGACTCCCACTATTCAGGTTCTTCTATCCTTGAGCCATAGAGCAAGCAAAGGTTAATCCAGCTCTAGACTGGAGTGACTCTCTTGCATGATCATAGGCAGATAATTAGATAGGTTCAGCAACTCATCTTCTAGGCTGGGTTTTCTTTTTTTAAACTAACCCATGACTCAGAAAGCAGTGCTTCTCACATTGAATTGCTGTACTGCAGCATCAGCTTTTCTCCCCTATTGCTTTTTTTTTTTCCCCCAGCCAGTCAGTTTTTAGGAGACGTCCTTTTCTTACTCTTTTTTCCCAGCCTCCAGAATGGAAACTGGGATGAGAATGGGTTAGATCCTCAGCTGATACAAGTCTAACTACCCAATTTACACCAGCCAAAGTTTTGGCTCAATGGCTTCAGGCTGCTGCTGCTTTTAGTTATAAAAGCAAGATTTCAAGTTCTCAGAATTCACAAAAGCTCCCTTTTAGACTCCAGAATAGAGCTGCTCAAAAAAAACAAAAACAAGTTGTCAGAAAATTCATTTTTATTAAAATCTAGAAGCGTCAATTTCAATAAGATTCAGTGGGAAAAGTCAAAACAAATCAGATTTGGCTCTCTCATTTCATTTAAAAATGTCAAAATGTTTAATCTGGATAAAGAAAGTGTTTTGTTTTGACTTTTTTGGATTAATTTTATTATTGAAACAAAATTTTTACTTTCTCAAAATTAAACTAATATTAAACACTTAGTTTTAATAATTCCAAACGGAACTTATTCAGAGTTTACATTTTGTAAATGATTTTGAAATGACACCTTTTTGTTCCAATGTGTAATGAAAACAAGTTTAGAAATATCAAACGTTTCTGCAGAATGCTAATTCTGGTTTCTGACCTGCTCACCCTGACTCAGGGCCAGATTTGCTAGAAATCTCATCACCCGATCACATTTAAAAACCTAGCGTTGATTGTGGTTCAATCATCCAAAATTTTTTTTGCCATCTGTAAGGTCAGACATTTTAGGCACATTCCTTTTTCTCTTTTAAAGCATGTATGGATTTATATAGGACGCCTGACTCCTATCGGTGAGCAGTTACTCACACAGTTTCAATATTCTCCCCATACATTTGTCGGATTGGGTGGGCTAGTGTGTCAATAGTAGTGGTGCACAAAAGTCTGCAGCTCAAGAACCCAAGCCCTGTAGATTTCAGGCAGTTGTGCAAAGAGACTTCTCTATACCACTTTGCAGCCAAGCAACCCTGAGATACAGCACTATGACAAGTCCTGTTGCTGGGCTGCAGCTATAATGATACTTAATAAAGTACACTGAAGTCTATGGATGAAACAAGCTGCATGAGCTAGGTATTAGCAGCAGTTTGCAGAATTCTGGTATATTCCATGATCCCATGAAAGTCTTTTCCTTGGAGATCAAACAGTCTGTGATGGGCAACCATGATGGTCAGCATAGCTCACATCCCTACCCTTAGCCTGAACACTTCTGGATTTTTTTTTTTTTTTGTGGGGGGAGAGGGGATGAAAAAAAATTAGTCCCTTTTCCACTCCACACGGACGCATCTTATCTTTCATTGTGGATATGCTCCCTTATTTACCATGCAGTAATGGGGAGAATGTTTCTTTGCTTCCCCTTACGCCATATTTTCTTTTACCATAAGATGGTGCCTTCAATCAAGGATCTCAGTTATGAAGCAAATATTACTCAACTTTTATAATTTTTAAAATCAAGATACCTGCTTAAGAAAAATAGACAAAGTATTTGCTGAAGAGCAACCATACCACAAACCTCATTACAAGTGACACCAGGACAATTTTACTTCACTGTATGCAGGTTATGTTTAAAAGTAACTTTCACATATCTGCATGCACAATTGCTATGAGATCTTGCATAAATGCGTGTTTGGGTTTTTCCTTTACTCAGAGCTTTTAAGCAAACTAAACTGATTTAGAAGTAGAAATAACAGGCTATGCTTGTAAACAACACTTTTCTTCTCAGGAAACATATGAACTGTGGTAAAAATGCCAGACATGCCATTGATACTCTATTTGAAACTTAAGTCTCAATGCTTTGCTTGTCTTTACTTAAATGAAACATTAGCTAGTAGATTCTTTTTCACTCCTACATACACACTTGGAACAATTGTTTCTGTTCCTCAGTTATGAAAAGGTTGTATTTATAGCTCAGCTGACAGTTTATTTTTCTGTTATTACATTTGACTTTTTGTTCAGTTGAGCCCATACATTTTTCATGTAGCTGCTGCCTGCAACTGGGCATACTTACTAGACATTAGGGGATGCATTTTGTACACATCACCATACATGTAACACACAGTGAATACCAAGAGACTGCTCCTACAAGAGAGCTATTGAACTAAATTTGTCCTTAGTAAATTTCAATGATTACAGGTCAGTGATGAAAGTAGCTGTATTTATCAGCGAAGAGCCTCAACCAAACCCTGGGTCAGGCCACACCACCTTTTGTGAATCTTAGCTCATGATTCACATCCAATTTTCACCCTCTATGCCCATCTCTGGTACCGTAACCGTACCATATAAGTTTGATTCTCTCCCTTCAGTTCCACAAAAAGGGTGGGCATGGACATTCAAGGACCTACATTTCCTAAGTTCTTCCAAAAAACAGCAGATGTCAGCTTGACATGAAAGTCAATGAAGTATGTTTGTAGGATAGAGCAACTAGCTCTGGAGTTTAGGACAAGAACATTTAAATCTAGCCTTGGTCAGTATATACACTGAAAGTTGCTATTATCTAATTTTGTTCCATTACCTGTGTGTAATGTGTTAATTACCAGAATTCAGATTGTTCACATCTCAAAGCATCATCTCAATTTGCACTAATAACTGGTAAGCTTATTGACAGTGAGAAAGGAAAGTCCGAAGGTTAGAGCTTTAGGTTCCAATCCCTATTACACCACAGATGTCTTGTGTGACCATGGACAAGTCTCTGACAAGTCACTTAGCCTCTGTGCGCCTCAGTTCACTGTCTGGGAAATGAGGATAACAGAATTTCTCTACCTTACAGGGGTGTTGTGAGGATAGATATATTAAAGATACTGAGGTGCTCAAATACAATGGTGATCAGAGCCACAGAACTAGGTAAGATGGTCTCATTAGAGACCAAATGAAGACAGCATAAGCATGGAGACTGAACTTCTCTTTTGCCACTAGAGTTTGTCCCACACCAAAACAGTTGAGTAACGCTAGTAGATTAGTATGCCAGTGTTTTTTTCAGATTGTTAGTTTCCAAAAGTTTCAAATATTTCAGCTTTTCAGCCTGATTCTCATCTAGGGCTAGTGTTCAACCTCTCTTTAAAATAAAAATAAAAATAAAAATCAAGTGCCAGGTTTCTCAAGCACCCAGAAATACCTTTAACTCTAAAAATGCTTTCTTCAGTGGGAGTTGGATAAAGTCTTAATTCATAATGAAGTCTCTCATTTACTAGAGTGATAAAAAGTGTGGTGCATATTCTATTTGTAAAATAACGCGAGCCAAATCTTGCAAGGGAATCCACAAGAGTTGAGCTGAAAGGATCCCTCTTCAGCACAATGGCCTCGGTTAACAGTTGCAAGCATTGGAATTTCAGTATCTCTGACTTGATATTTGATAAAAGTACCTATTATGCAAAAACAATGTTAGTGAAGATCTATTTTCACCGAGTTACAATCAAACTTCAGAGTGGACAAATTCTGGCTCTTATCAGACATTATTCATGCCCCAAAGAGAAGTAATAAGAAATGTCAAATTATTTTCCCTCTACAAAATAGTGTATCAATACTTAAACATTTCTTGACACGATAGAACCTTTATCAGAGGCCAACATCTGCGCTCCAGGTTAATTCAGTCAGATTTCTACCAGAAAGATCTGAATTTTATATTAGAACTCACTTCATCTTAGCCTCACCATATTATATCATCCTTTTTAAAAAGAGTGTATGCTTTTGGCACTTCACAAAATAGCCAAGTTATAAGCATATGGCATCACACAATGACAAGTACATAGATGGACATTCCATGTTAAATATACAACCAAAAACCACTTTTCCTTCTCCACTTAGGATAGAGGAAATGAATTTACTTCAGTCTCAGAACACCACTCATAATGGAATTGATGTCTGCACTCGTAATTCACTGTAGGTTTGCCTGTATTGGCCACCAGAAAAATAGTTTTTGAATTCAAGATAGCAATATCCTATATCACATCCAGAACTTCAAATGAATACCTGGGGATGAAATAGTGTTCACTTAAAACATCATGTCACTCTTAATCATGAACTGGGCAATATGGCTTAGGGCCCAATTTTGCAATCCTTATTCACTTGGAGTAGCATTTATTCATAAGAACAGACACTACAATTTCAATGTAACTATCTGAACAAAGAAGTATAAAGTGCTAGTCAAGGTAAGCAGATGTGGCTTATCTGCCAGACAATTAACTATATCAAAAATCTACTGGCACTCCTTCTCACAATAAAATGAATTTACTATTCTGGATCCAAAATTGCGATTTTACTATTAAATATTGATAATACAAGCCCCACTGTCCTTGTTACTTCAGAAGTATTACCTACAGGCATAGACAAACACATTAAACAGGTAGTACACCATATATGTTTTTTCAAAAAGATATCTAGTGAAGTGTCCCAGCTCACAGGAAAGACAGGTTGAAATTATGATTTGCGTGGTTTAACAAAAATCAATTTAACTTTTAACACCCAGGCTAATCTGAAAGGATTTACCACCTCCAGGACTAGTCTGTTTTGCAGGGGTACTGTATTTCCCACAACCATCCACCTCTAATCTATGTGAAAGTCTTGCCAGATTCCCTGCCACCATCTATCTTGTCTTATATCAGGAGTGGGCAGGCTGCTAAGAGTAGCAGCAGCAACCGAGGTAAACAGAAGAAAAGTGGCGAGGAAATGGGAAGCAATTCTATGCTCCAACGCTGGCTGGAGTGAGCACCAAAAGGTGGCAAGCAGATAGGTCTATTTGATTGGAGGGAAAACAGCTATAGAGCCTTCCAGTGTGTATGTGGAGTGAGGAGAAAGGTCTCTAAAAGACGAAATGTGGCAGGGAGAAGGAGGGCAAATGAAAAGGAGGAACCAAGAGATGACAGATGAGGAGTCAGGTCAACTTCTACCCTTCAGCTCAGAGCCCAGTTCATTTTTAAGGTTGTATGAGTTAATGAGTACAATATGAACGTACCTTCAAAAATTAAGACAGACATGTTTCATTTGTTATGTTCCAGGAAACAGATTTCTATATAATCAGAGGAGGCATAATTATCTATTTCCAACATTGCTTGTCCTCCAAAATGGTTTCTCAACCCCTTCTCGATTTCTTTGTATTACTCTCAGGGCTGGACTTACCATGAGGCAAACTGAGGCAGCCACCTCAGGTGCCAAATTGGGAGGAGGGGGGAGCTGCCACTAGGACCTTGAGTGCAGAAAATTGTGTCTGCTGCTGGTGTGTGTATGTTTTCTCTCTGCTCAAGATGCAGAGGGATGGTGGAGTGCTGTGCTGCAGGAAGGAGGGCACGAGACATTAACAGGCAGGCAGGAGAAAAGGTGAGTGGGAACAACAGCAGCAGGAGCTGCAGGGAGAGAGAGAAGAAGGAGGAGGAGGAGGAGCCTCTTATGTACCTCTCTAGCACCCCACCCCCAGGAGCCTGGACTGTTAACACCAGCTTCTCAGGGAACTTCCTGTTTCCTGTTGCTTCCCTGAACCCACCTGAGGGAAACAGGCAGTCAACTGAAGTAACAGGAGCCAGTTAGGCCCTTAGGATGCTGATATTTTCCCTTGCTCAGGCCCTGCTACCAGCCTACTTATCTGTCCCCTTCAATTGAGTGTTGAGAGCCACTATAGCTGGCACAGAACAGCAGTCATGAGTGAAAGAAGAAAACGCCCCTCTGGGGCATCATTCAGAAAAAGAAAGAATTGGCACAGAACAGCAGTCATGAGTGAAAGAAGAAAACGCCCCTCTGGGGAAGCACTCAGAAAAAGAAAGCAAGCCAAGGAAGTTTTCTATCTAAGCAGGAAGGAGCTCTCCTGAGATATAGACACAAAAGTGTTCACAGTGAGCCTTCCGGCCCCAGTGAGGATGTGCGTGGTGAGGAGTTGCCTGATCTTCCAGTTAGTCAGAGTGCAGGTGACCTGGCAGCTACTGCAGCACCCATATCTCCATCTCAAATGGATGTAACCCTGCACATTCCTGAAGAAAAGTGTAGATCAGAGAAGAGTGTGGTGGAGGCCTAAGAAACAGCTGCTGCTGAGTTTAGTTCCTTAAGTCCAGATGATCCAGGACTGTGTACCCACTTAAGCAGTAGCCTGAGGAATTTCCTTGTACTGCACGAGCCATAGCAAGTGAAAAAATTTCATGTTCCCCAAAGACAATGAAAACAGAAGTTTCCATCCAAACACATTACTGGCGTGAAATCCCCAATGGTAACAAAGTGGAGAGGCCATGGCTTATGTACTCAAAAACCCAGAATGCTGGATAATGTTTTTGTTGCAAACTCTTCCAGTCTAATGTTCCAGTCACATTGGGTTCTACAGGAACAAAGGAGTGGAAAAATCTGGCTAGAAATCTGGCATGCCATGAGAAGGCAGCAAATCACCAGAGAGCATTCCATAGGTGAAAAGAGCTTGAGATGAGACTAAGGTTAAAGGCCACCATATAGATGATCAGCATCAAGAGAAGATTGCATCAGAATCTCTTTACTGGCAAAATGTTCTGAAAAGGGATCATTGCCATTGTGAGAATCCTTGCTACCCAAAACCTGGCTCTTCAGATTAGCTGTATGTGCCAAACAATGGAAGCTTCCTTAAAATTGTGGAGCCGATGGTTGAGTTTGATGCTGTACTCCAGGACCATCTAAGAAGAGTCACCACCCAAGAAGCGTACACACACACCTACCTTGGAAAAAACAATTCAAAATGAGATCAGACAGTTACTGGCAACAAAAAGTCAAAACAGAAGATTGTGGCAGATCTGAAGTCAGCAAGATATTACTGTTATTCTTGACTGCACACCTGACATCAACCACACAGAACAAATTACTTTAATGGTGCCTTTTGTAACAGAATCTAGTGAAAATATCCCTGCAATGGTGACTGTCAGAGTATGTTCTAGAATGTATTAACAATGATACTACAGGAGCTGGTATGACAAATGTGCTTCTTAAAAAGCTGGAAGATACGGGAACTGAAATAGCTGACGGGAGATCAGGTCTATGATAATGGTGCCAACATGAGAGAAAGAACACCAGAGTGCAGACACAGATCCGAGAGTTAAACCCTCAAGCTTTTCTTGTCCCATGCATTTCTCATTTATTAAACTTGGTGGTCAGTGATGCAGCATCAGCTTCTAGTGAGGCTGCTGAATTTTTTTAATGTAATTAAAAGCAACTATGTATTTTTCTCTGCATCAACTCATTGATGGCAAATTTTGAAGCAATATCTGGGAACTTCCTCTGACACTGAAACCACTATGTGCCACACAATGCGAAAGTCAAGTAGAGGCAATAAAACCTAACACACACCAAATTAGGAAGATAGATGCCATAGTTGCCATTATGGAGGATAATGCTATGACAGGAACTGTTCGTGGGAGGACAGGGGCAGAGGGAAATGGATTCACAAGAAACATACATAACATCAAATTTGTGTTGCTTAGTGCTGTGGCACGACTTACTGTTTGAAATAAAAGTTGTAAGCAAGAGATTCCAAGGTGTTGGCCTTGATATGTCTGGAGCAATGGAACAACTAGACAAAGCAAAGTCATACCGACAGTCTTACCAGTCAGATGAGGGATTTCAAAACATCTGAAGGGTGCACACAAAAATTGGCAGAGGAACTTCACACTGAAGTTATTTTCCCACCCATTCAAGAACACAGGAGTCACCGAAGAAGACGACATTTTGATTACAAGGTATGGGATAATCCCAAAAGAAACCCCAAACATTCAAAGTTGAATCCTTTAACCAGGTGCTAGATTGTGCAATACAGTCAGTTGAAGAATGTTTCATGCAGCTCAAGGAACACAGCAGTACATTAGGGATGTTGCATGATATTCCAAAACTCCTCACTATACCTGAAGATGACCTACACCAGCAATGCAGGGCACTAGAGACAGTGTTGACACATGATCACATGCACAATATTGATGCAAGTGATTTAGGTGATGAACTGAAAGCTCTTTCAAGATACATTTCAACAGGATCAACTCCAAAGGCTGTTCTGGAATATATGTGCACAAATAAGATGACCACCCTCTTTCCAAATGCTCTTGTTGCTCTGCGGATACTTCTAACACTTCCCGTAACAGTTGCCAGTTGAGGACCCAGTTTCTCCAAGCTGAAGTTAATAAAAACACATCTATGCTCCAAAATGACACAGGAGAGGCTGACCAGCCTCGCAACCATCTCAACAGAGCATGAGCTGGCCCAGACTGTGGACCTTCAGGAAGCAGTTTAAATCTTTGCAACCAATAAGGCATGGAAAGCACCACTTTGATTATTCAAACAGATAAAAATGCCAGTGTTCACTATGCAGACAAGAAAAGTGACATTTGCTATTCAGGCATTTGAAAGTTACTTAAATTTTTGAACAAGGCATTTTAAGTTGTTAGTTCTCCTTTACTGGGGTAGGTAGCAGAGCAGTACCATGAGAGGAGTAGAAGAAGGCGGCAGAATTGAAACCTTTCAAAGTTTTGGCCCAAGTGAGGGGGTATGGGGGCATCATTTGAGCTCCCTGCCTCAGGTGCCAAAATGTTGTGGGTTGGCCCTGATTACTCTAAAAATTTCTTTAAGAATGTTAAAATTTATGACAAGAATATATCCCAGTAGTTCAATAAAATGATATTACTGGAATCAGTTAAAAACCCAACTTTCAAATTAGCTTTAAAAAAATAAAAAAGTCTTCTTTTAGATAAGTGGATCCATTATATTCACGGAATTCATGGGGCCAAACTTAGCTCATTGAAAAACAGGATCAAGACCATCCAATTCTATAATAGTTCAAAGAGTTAGTTGACATCAACAGGAGGTAAGCATAGGAAAAATGACATAAAAAGACATGTATACTGTGAAAGTCCATTAAAAGTTTCACATTGTGCCTGCATCATTCCTGGAATGATTCCTTTGAAATCAGAGGCTTGTTTTCACACTTAGGAAGCAGCAACGAAAGAAAAAAATGACTGAAGGGTATGCCAAAGTGTTAAGATAAAAAATGAGAAAGGGAAAATGAAACAAAAAGGCATAAGGCTTATTGTAATTTCTGAATCCAAAAGGTGCACCCAAGTAGCAGTAGCCAGAGGCATTCTGGCTGCAAATTCCTGAGGCTGGCAACATGCCTCTCTAGATGTTTCTTTATCCCTTCTAGCAAGAGAGTACAAATCTCAAGACTGCACCAGTGTGCAAAAAGCAGCCACAATGGGAAACCAGACTCTGGCCCTTACTCTAGAAGACAAATCAGTACTATATCATGAGGTTGTTAATCCATCTACTGGTTTTCCACTTATCTTGCTATAGTTATTGGGCTGAATGTTCAGTAGTGTTAGGTTCCAAACTTCCATTTAAATCAATCAAATCCTTTTAAAGTATTCAGCTCTTTATCAGTTAAATATTGCAGGGTCTCATTGAAGTCAATGAGGGTTTTGTGATTGACCTCAACTGGAGATGGATCAAGCCCTCCTTGGATATCTATTAATTGTTGGGGCATACCTACCACATTCAGCACTCAGTAGGAGTGTTCTTCTTGGACATATCTAGAATGAACAGCAGTAGTTGGCAAGCTTCAAGAATTTGAGAGAATAAAAAGCATTTCAAACGCTGTTTTAGTTTTGCTTCACATTTGTAATAAGGGTGTAATTCAGCTATTTAACTTTGAGACTGCCACTTTTGAGCTTTAGGAACGTATTGTTGTTAGGCACAGTGCTGTACCTTACATAAAAAGAAATCCAGTATCCCAAGCAGCCGCCTGCAGGGGATGATGCAGATTTGTACCTGCAAAGCAGGAGCTTTTAGAGACAGGTGCTTTGACAATTTTAACATAAGTGTCTTCAGAGCCTAAGTCTCATTTAGAAAAGTGATTTAGGCAGCTTGGCTCAGATTTTTTAAAAGGTATTTAGGCATTTCTTTTCAGTATTCCGTGGCCAAGGCTCAGATTCAGAGCGATACTTCGGTGCTCAACTCCCATTGAAATCAGTGGGATTTAGGTGTCTAAAAAGTTAAACTTTTGAAACCTGGACCTAAGTGATTTAGTACTGGTTTACATGACTAATCAGAACACAGCAAGTTGCTGTGTGACTACCGCACACTAGCCTGTTGCTGTCCATATGCAGTTAATGTGCTTTGAGCTAGCCTGGTTTCAAAGACGACTAGATCAAAGTACTAACAAAATGTTTATAGGTTAGAAACAGGATGCATGTGGACACTTGGACTACAGCAGCTCTGTGCTGGATAAATTCACAGCCCAGTTTGTCACAGTTTAATTGTTAATGTAGACAAGCCTTTAGAGATCTAAGTCACATTTGCAAAATGGATGTAGGCACTCAGGGGCCTAAATCACATCTAAAGTCAACTGGACTTGGGCTCCTAAAACACATAAGGTAAAATGATCAAAGTTACCTTTGTGTTTAAGTAGGAACATTAATTCTCAGAACACAAATACAGCCATTTCAGAGCAATTCAGTATCCATCCATCAGTTTCTGGCCCCATTCCCTCCTAGTGCAACCCTCTTTGTAGACGCAAATGTCAGCAGTATCATTGTCCTTCTACTCCCTGAGCACAAACAATACAAGATCCAAGGAGAAGTAGCCTCTATAGCTCCCCATATAGGAACCAAGAGAAAATTGTTGCTCCTCCTCTCTGGGAGCAGGTACAATCTTGTACTTTGTCTGCATTACCTCTTATTTCCTCACATTGATAGCACAGAAGTAATTCTTGAAATCTTGTTCTGGAATCTAACAAAGAACTCAAAAAAAGTCACTTACTGAAAAAGGAACAAAGTGATTAGTTGAAGGAATTAAGGACCTACGGAAAAGCTAAAAAGTTGAGTGCTACTTCAGTCATACAAGTTGTTGCTCTGTGCATCTTAAGCCAATTTCTCTCTCTCCCTCTCATTGACATACTGTACTTCACTTTGTCATTTATCCTTTAGAAATAAAACAGGGCTTTTTGGAGTTCAATGAATGAAGATTTCTGGGAGTATGTATTTAATGAAAATAGGCTTTGGTTTTCACATTTTTCTCAGCTTCATTGAGTAGATCTTCATTCTGGAGTTAATTGACTTTTTCTGAACAGGGCTTTTATTTTTCTGGGCCTCTGATGTTATTTTAGCTTGCATTTGTTCAATGACCCACTGACAAAATGTGCAGAATAGGAGGGGGGAACGTAAATACTCAGTGGTTTTCCTGTGTCCTTTCTACAGGGAAGAGGATGTCAATGAGTAGCCTCCCCAGGTGGCCTCAGGGCAGCCCTGCAAGAAACCCCTTTGCTCTGCAAGAAACTGTTTCCTGTCTCAGGCTGCTCAATAAAGGCTAAAGTTAATCAAAACACTCCCCTCGTGGGGTCCAATTTATATAGTCCTCACACTCTGGCCCTCCAGCCCCCAAATCCTATTCAGTGTCTTGCCACTGAAGTACAGGAGTTCCTCAACCTCTACCTAGAGAAGGGTCACATGTCAATGTCTCCGCATGAGCCAGTCTTGTTCCCTGCAGCACTCAACTGCTGCTTTGAGACAATCATTGCTTCTCTTTCCTAATCATCCCCCTCCAGACTCTTCCTCTCAGAATTGCAAGCTCTCATTGTAACTTCCAGAGGCAGGCTTTCCTGCCTCATTACACCGATCCAGGGAATACCTGGGCTGGAACAGGAGCACTGGGCCCAATTTCATTTAAGGATCCAGCTGGCTTGTAACATACCTCTCCCCAACTCACAAAAGAAAAAAAACAAACCATGCCCCTGACAGGCAGCCCCCTGTCCTTTTCCTTATCCATCCAAACATCTTCTCCAGATACACCATACTCACCCCACAACATGGCACAGTCCCCTCAAAACATAAGCCAGGAGTTTCCCACATTTCCCCAAGATCTCAAATAGTCCTTAAGGCCTGTGCTGCTTCCTCCTTCTACTGGCCAGGAACGGTGAATTGTGGCCATTGGGAGTTGCATGTAAACACTGTCTCGCGGCCCACCAGTGGATTACCCCGACAGGTCGCATGCAGGCTGCAGGTTCCCCACCACTGCTCTACGGCCAGGTGTCTCTTGTAAGTCCAATTGAAGAAAGTTGGAGAGACAGGAGCACTGGCCCTGCTCCCTCTAAAAGGGCCAGTGTCAGCTTGTGACTGTGTCTGCTGAACATTTCTGAGGCAAAAGAATCCATGTTCCTTTAAACTCATGGACCCAGATCTTCACAGGGATTTAGGCACCTAGCTCCCACTGAAATGAAGGAGAGTTAAACCTCTAAAATCTCTGATTATCTGGGCCATGAAACTGTTGTGACAACTAAGCCTGCAAATTTACCCAAATTGTGAGCTCAACTGTAAAAAAGTATGTGAAAATTCATACAATGTTACAATAACTTATAACATTTATAGGGAAAATGTGTGAAAAGGAGAGGGAATAAACTATTAAAAAATTATGCTTGTTAAAAACAGGAGATGTGGAGCCAGACATTAATGAGCTATATTGATATGCTGGCTATTAAGCCTAATGGGTGTACAAAATAACGAGGAGATGGGTTATTCCACCCAACACTCCCTTTTGGGTTCTTAAAAGGAAGATTCTGTAGGGAAAACAAAGAAGAACAATTGAAAAAACAGACATAGGTTAATGGAGTGAGTTTCACCATACTGGTTGCCACCCCCACTGTCTCCTGGGTCCCCAGGCCACCTACATGCTAATCCTCAGAAATGTCCTGACCAGACTGGGCCAGAGAGGCCAGATGACATCAATACCAATACCAGCTCCAGCTCAGTCCCAAACATGGTTTTGGACTTTAACAGCAACAAGAGGTTGTCTCAGATTGAGGTGTCAATACAGGTGGTTTTGGAACAAACTGATAAATTAAACAGTAATGTCACCAGTATCAGCTAGTATTCATCCAAGAGTTCTGAAGGAAATCAAATATGAAATCAAAGAACTAACTAACTAAGGTACGTAACATATTATTTAGTCTCTGCATCGGATGACTGAAGAATAGCTAATAGAAACCTTATTAAAAAATGTGGGTGTTATGAGGTGATCCTAGCAATTACTGGCCAGTAAGCCTAACTTCAGTAACAGGCAAACTGGTTGAAGCTATAGCATGGATCAACAACCTTTGGTACACAGCCTGTCAGGATAAGCACCCTAGTGGACCGGGCCGGTTTGTTTACCTGCCGTGTCTGCAAGTTTGGCCGATCGTGGCTCCCACTGGCCATGGTTCACCACTCCAGGCCAATGGAGGTGGTGGGAAGCAGCAACCAGCACATCTGTCAGCTTACACCACTTCCCACCTCCCCCATTGACCCAGAGCATTGAACCACAGCCAACGGGAGCTGCAATTGGCCGAACCTGCAGATACAGCAGGTAAACAAACCCGCCCGGCCCACCAGGGTGCTTATCCTGGCAGGCCGTGGTGCCAAACATTGCCAATCCCTGAGCTATAGTAAAGAATTGTAGCCAATTTGTTTATTTTATCACCCAGGAGCTCTTTCTTGCTCTCCCAGTCTCTACCAGCACTGTGCTGTCCATGGTGCTGCAGTCCCTTTAGCCAGCCAGGAGCACCAGTTGTACTTTTGACTCCAGCAAAGAACTGCCTTTGGTCTGCACTGCAACTTTTTATACTAGCCTGCAACACTCTGACTGGCTAGCCCTTTCCAGCTTCCCCTGATTGGCTGTTTTCCTGCAGCCTCTCTGGGCAACTTGGAAGATTTTTCCACGACTCTTTTCCTAGGATGTGTGTGGCAGGACCCTGAGGCTTCCAGCAAGGTGCCTCTGAGCCTAGTCACCTCGTCACAGACTTGAAGAGAAGACCCCAGCAGCAACCACATCTGTTAATGACTGTCAGAGATTCATCAGCTCCTAGCATATCTTTGGGAATAAGAGTATGACTTCAGTCTTAGTCATTGCATGGATTTCTGTAGGATTTATACGTGCATGGGTAATTGTTACTTTACTTATTGCTTTAATAAAATGTATGGTACAGATAAGACTTAATACTTGTGATTGTGTGTGTGGTCACTATCCTTGGTGTTTGTGCTTTTGGAGTCTCCAAATTTGAGAAATGCACTGGAGGTGATTTTCACTCAGAGTTTGAAACTGTAGCAACAGAAGCAGAACCCATGCTAGTTTAATACAAAAATCACTACGTTCAATTTAAATTTTAAAAAGGCTACAGAATTATCAGACACAGATTAATAAAATATGTAGGGGAAGAGTCAATACAGCTGTTGTAAAGGGAAATCACATCTCTTCAATTTATTAGAATTTGAGTGTGTCAAACAAACATGTGGAGAGGGGTGATCCAGTGGATTTAGTGTACTTAGACTTTCAGAAAGCCTTTGACAAAATCCGGCAAAGTCTCTTAAGGAAAGTAAGCAATCATGGGATAAGAGGGAAGGTGCTCTCATGGATCACTAAATAGTTAAAAGATAGGTAGTAAAGGGTAGAAATAAATGGTCAGTTTTCAGAATGGAGAGAGGTAAATAGCAGGGTCCCCCAAGGATCTGTTCTAGGACCAGTTCAACATATTAATAAGTGATCTGGAAAAGGGGGTAAAGAGTGAGGTGGCAAAGTTCGCTGATGACATATTGCTCAAGACTGTAGTCTGTTTTCGATTTAACTAAGAGTTATAAAGGGATCTTACAAAACTAGGTGACCCTGGACAACAAAATGACAGATGAAATTCAGTGTTGAGAAATACAAAGTAATGCACATTAGAAAATATAATCCCATCTATACATACAAATTAAGGGGTCTATATTAGCTTTTATCACTCAAGAAAAACCTTGGAGTCATTGTGGATAGTTCTGAAAAATCCACTTAATGGGCAGTGGTGGTCAAAAAAAAAATCGATTAGAATATTAGGAAAGGGATAGATAAGGCAGAAAATATCTTAATGTCACTATGTAAATGCATGGAATGCCAGCACTTTGAATACCATGAACAGTTCTGTTGTTCCATCTCCAAAGAAAGGTGCATTAGAAGTGAAAAAAGTATAGAGAAAGGCAACAAAAAGTGATTAGAGGTATGGAACAGCTTCCATGTGAGGAGACAAGCACTTCTCAGTTTAGAAAAGAGATGACTAAGCAGGGATATAACAGATCTATAAAATCATGGAGAAAAATGAATAAGGAAATGTTACAGTAACTACTCACTTAAAGTCGTCTCAGTTAACGTTTCTGTCATAAACAGATAAGAAAAGTTAATAGCACAGAAGTACTTTATATCTCTTTGACTGTAAAGGGTTAACAAGTTCAGTAAGCCTGGCTGTCACCTGACCAGAGGACCAATCAGGAGACAGGATACTTTCAAATCTTGAGGGAGGGAAGTTTCTATGTGTGCTGTTAGAATTTGGTTGTTGTTCACTCTGGGGGCTCAGAGGGACCAGACGTGCAACCAGGTTTCTTTCCAATCTCCCTGATACAGGTTCTTATAGATTCCAAATAGTAAGTACTAGATAGATAAAGCGAGTTAGGCTTATGTTTGTTTTCTTTATTGGCACCAGGTGCAGTTTGCTGAAGCGATCAAAATGTGGTATTTTGCTGCCAAAAGCATTTAATTTGTACTTGAATACTTAGGGGAGGTATTCCCAGTGCTAGCTAAAAACCTGTACCTGATTTCCATTTTAAGTTTACAACAGATAAAGACAGAAAACAGTAAAAATTTAATTTAAACGTTCTTGTTTCAGAACCTGTTGTTTTTTATTCTGGTGTTGCAGACACTCAGGGGATCTGGGTTCTGGATTCACCAGAATTGGTGAGGAGAAAGGAGGAAGGGGAGATGAAGACTAATTTCTCTCAGTCAGGATTACTTCTCTCTGAGGGAGAGTCCTGGAGGGGAGAGAGAGGATGGGGGAAGGTGCATTTTCCTCTCTGTTTAAGATTCAAGGAAAGGGTGGGGGAAAGGGTTTACTTTCCTTGTGTTAAGATCCAGAGGGTCTGGGTCTTGGAGGGTCCCCAGGCAAGGTTTTGGGGGATCAGAGTGTACCAGGCACTGGAATTCCTGGTTGGTGGCAGCGCTACAGGTTCTAAGCTGGTAAGCTTAGAGGAATTCATGCTGGTACCCTATCTTTTGGATGCTAAGGTTCAGGGTGGGGAATTGTACCATGACAGTTTCATTGTTATGTTGCTGATCAATTAGTGAACATGCTTGTTTAAAGTTGTGCAATGCTCCCTTATAACATTGTTTGGCAGCTGCCTGCTTTGTCCACTGCTTGCAGAAAGAACAGCCTGTTGGAGCCAGGTGGGGGCTTGGAACCAGGGTGGACTGGCAGCCCCCCAGCTCCCCACCTGGCTTCACCATCTCATCCAAGCTTCACAATCATTGCTGTGTACAGTATTAAATCATTTGTTTAAAATTTAGAGAGAGAGTGGAGGGGGGCAAAAAATTTCCCTGGAACTTAACTCCCCCATTTACACTAATTCTTATTAATTCAGAGCTTTCCCTGAACAAGCGGCAGCCCTAGTTTGAGAACTGCTTATCTAAAGAACAGCCCAAGCCCATCTCAACTAACTTCTTCTCTTTTCTCCAAAAGGATAGTTATTGCCATCTTTGATGCTATCTAAGAGACTATCAAACAAGTGGGATTTTCCTTCTAAAAACTCTAGATAAAGGGAAAGGGGGAAAATGGTTTTGTTAAAATGAAATTATTTAATACTTTGGATGCCAAATCATTTGACTCTTCTCCTTCCTTTCTTAATCTTTAATAAAAGGATACAAACAATGTTCAAAGGCGTGTTTGCTATGGTATTAAGCAGGCTGAGGTTTCTGTATACCAAACCCCATGCCTTGTTTAAAACTGTGTAATGTTGGACAATGCCTGAGTTATGGTAACACTTTTGGACTATTTATTCCACTTAAATTAATACAACAGACACTAAGAATCCACTAGGAAATTTGGGTTCTTAAGACACGTATGACTAGCCCTCCTCAGCTCCCCATCCACCAGCATCATGGCTCATTTTACAGCAATTCTTTTTTTGGTTCTCACAGTGTCTGCACACATGAAGGAGTGAAAAATATCAGGACATTTTACTACTGATTTCATGTGCATTTGGCAATGCAAGTGCCCTCCTGAGAAGTACTAGCTCCTGTGAGAGGAATGAGAGAAAAAGGTTGCATAGAAGTGGATGTGGGTTAATAAGTCCATGCTGAAAAAACTAGGAGTGATAAATTCCATAATGCTTCCCCTCTTCTCTAGAACTGAAGATCCAATTGGGTAACCAAATTTTCAAATGAAAAACAAGACAGACATATTCAGGGAAGAGGGCAGTGCAAGGGATCATTTCAGTAATGCATCAAGGCATCCATTTCGGCTTCGGTCTTAGTTGTTTAAGGTGTGCAGTTGGTTATAGCAACAGAATACATATTTGAGTGGGAGAGTTTGGAAAAAGTAAAATGGGCAGGCTCTGGAAACAGAAACATCTCCAGTTTTTAGAAAATGAAAACTGACAAGGTAGCATAATCTACTGCTTTCATTGATGGATAATGTAAAGAAAATGCAGGTCTTTCCTACACTAATACTACCATAAAACTTTCCCAATTTAACTCACTTAGTATGTAAGAAGTATTTCATTGACTATGTAGGGCACCTATAGCAGAAGGGGAATTCCAGAAGCTATGTGGCAAAGCTTTCTAGAGCCAGGAAATCAGGGTACATGACTCTACCAATCAACTGGCAAACTATGCTGATGTCTCACAGTATACAGGGACTTTTCAGTTTGAAACAAAAGAAACTGATACCTTTTCATAGCATGTTACACCTGTTCCTGTCTGACAAAGAAATTTAATCCACAATACTTGTACACCCTAACTGCAGAAATGTAAAGTACCTAGCAATGAATGCTATTCTGTAAGAGAAGAGATTGATCTAAGTGCATGCAGTAATTAAATCTGATATAGTACTTGCAATATTTCCCATTCTAATTTTATGAAACACAGGAACTGAATGAAAATCAAACACTATGGTATTTAGTGGTCCTCTCTTTATTTGTTAGCTTAAACAACTCAACTAACTTAAAACCTTTGAACTGTTATGACTTATAAGCTATACTACCTGTATCCAATAATTGCACATGTATCAGCAATCCAAATCATATCAAACAGTCACTGCTTGTAGATAAATAGCTGATATATGGAACAACATTATTTACAGGTTTGTCCGGTCTGCTAAACTATAAACTAAATATCGCTCTGATGCACTAGTGTAACTCCAGAAGGAATCTATTGACTTCAGTGCAGTTATCTGAGATTTTCAGAGATGTAAGACAGAGCAGAATTTGTATACTTCTACTAAGAAAAGTTACATAAATGTATAATTATTCCAAGGAAAAGGAACGTAATATCTGATTGAAAAAAACAGTCTGAGCCATTGGCCTGTCCAATTAAGCCATCAGTCTGTAACAAATATAAACAGATGTCATATTTCATTCTACGCGGATTGTAACACTCTCCTTCAGCGACTACATGCTTCCATACAGACATTTCATTAGATTGCCTCAAGCACAGATATCCCAAGGCATCTCTTTTTCATTGCTTGCGGGACACTCCCTCCATAATGATATTCCAAAAGTAAATAAACAGCTGTCAAAAAAAATCATGAACACCAACCTACAGCCTACTCTATATTTTCCAGGGATTGATGCCAGAACACTGCAATAACCCACATGTAATTAAAAATTTACAGCACACTTTTAGCTCAGGACAAATCCTAAATTTCTGGCTCTCATCCTAGCCTTTGTCCCAGACACACAAGCACTTTTCCCTGTATGCCTAAGTGAACTCTTGAGCACATTTGAATTAAACATTTAATACATATGTCTTCAAAATCCATGTATAGACTTACATAAATAACTCCACCTTTAACCTGAAGGCCTGACAGGGGCAAGCCCGTAAAAACAGGAGACCAGACTCACAGAAAAATATTCTTAAGGTGTCAACATACCTACACTGCAACTATTCTCCCTATAAGCCAAATTACAAAGTGATACAAAGTAGAAAAGAGGAAGGGGAACGAGATCTTTGTTACTCTAGATTCAGAAAATAAGACTTGTTTTGTAAAAGTGTTAGAAATATCAAGGTAAGAGTAAGCTTGGAAAGTGAAAGCTCACAGTCACCCCACTCAACTCCAAACACAAGCTACATGCCTACTCCCTGTGGAGTCAGAAAGACACCTGCTTCTGGAATCTGGCTTTACTACATCTATTAATTCCAAAATAGCCCTATAAGCACTTCAGCCTATTCCCTAGCTCTTCCCTCCATCAGGACTGGTCTCAAACCTTAGCTGCCTCTGCCAGAGGGCTACCATATCTCCTGTTCAGTATGGAGCATGTCTGCCTGAGTGACTCAGCAACAATTAACTTGCATCTCCCTGCAGAAATCTAATACCTGCTAACAGGGTAAGCAAGCAGGAGAATCTTGTCACCCTGTTACTGTATATTTCAATTGAAAATATGACTTCCTCCTCAAGTATGTTTTTTAAATATTTTATCTTCATTTTATTTAAAAAAATTATCTTCTAGCAACACTACATTTTCATCCTAGCAGATTAACAGATTCAGCAATAAAACATTTAGGAATCCTAATGTTTCCTTCTGTACCTTGCATTTTTAAGCATCACTGGCCACAATGTACTAAAAAAGGAGGAATATCTACTGTCATGCTGCAGTGATATAATCAGAAGGCATGTTTACCCTCCACCTCAACTTTGATTCCTACATGCGTTTGATAACACTGGTCTACAGTTTTTGAGAAGTCATCTGCTTCAGAGATAAAATGTGGTATTTATTATGTATTTTGATGTGCTGAATTCAAATATGACAACTAAAACAACTGATTGGCTACTGTTTCTAAGATATTTAAGTTTTTACATTTTATGTCTATGTATATTGTGTAGATAGTAGACTTTTAATCATAAATTGTAAACCTAGGTCTTATCATGTAAAGCAACCATAAACACATGAAAATACTTCACCTCTCCTGTTTATGGAACACTTTAAAAATAAGCAAAAGGGTTATATAAATAAAATTTATTAGGAAACAAAAGGCAAAAAACTATTATGTACATAGTTTAGTCCTATTCAGTGTCTACTCGGCGCTTCTTGGCTTGTCTCTTGTATTTCATTAAATGGAGCATCTCTTGTCACTGTGTCCAGCAATAGTCTGCAAGCATTGATGGGCTCCATTTGCCCTGATAGCGTTTCTCCATTGTTGCAATGTCCTGGTGAAATCGCTCGCCGTGCTCGTCGCTCACTGCTCCGCAGTTCGGTGGAAAAAAAATCTAGATGAGAGTGCAAAAAAATGTATCTTTAGTGACATGTTGCAACCAAGGCTTTTGTATGCCTTGAGGAGGTTTTCCACCAACAACCTGTAGTTGTCTGCCTTGTTGTTTCCGAGAAAATTTATTGCCACTAACTGGAAGGCTTTCCATGCCGTCTTTTCCTTGCCACGCAGTGCATGGTCAAATGCATCATCTCGAAGAAGTTCACACGAATCTGAGGACCAACACCTTCCTTTATCTTAGCTTCACTTAACCTTGGAAATTTTCCACGGAGAGGTACTTGAAAGCTGCTTGTGTTTTGTCAATGGCCTTGACAAAGTTCTTCATCAGACCCAGCTTGATGTGTAAGGGTGGTAACAAAATCTTCCTTGATTCAACAAGTGATGGATGCTGAACACTTTTCCTCCCAGGCTCCATGACTGTCAGAGTGGCCAATCTTTCTTGATGTAGTGGTGTCATAAGGCAAATTCTCAAATCTGAACTTAGCGTCCAAAATTTGGGTACCTGCATGAATTCCTCTAAGCTTAATTACCAGCTTAGATCTGATATGCTGCCACCAATCAATACTCTGAGTGTTTGATAAACTCTGGTCTCCCCAAAACCTTCCCTGGGGACCCCCAAGACCCAGATCCCCTGGATCTTAACACAGGGAGAGTAAACTCTTTCCCTCACTAGTGCCACTCCTAGGCTTCCGCTCCCTGGGTTCCCGTAGAAGATCCTGTGCTTCAAACTCCATGAAACACACCAAGCAGGTTTTTTCCTCCCCCTTCCCCTGAGGCAGTACAGATTCATGCTCTGTAAATCTAACACAAAGAGATCCCCCTCCCTTCATTCCTCAGCCTTAACCAGAGGGGGAAAAAAAATCAATCAGGTCGTAAAAAGAAATCTTTTAATAAAAAAGGAAAAGTAAAGAATCATCTCTGTAACTTAGATGTAAATATTACAGGGTCCTATAGCTACAGACACCAGAGAGAAACTTTCCCCCAGTACCAATACAAATCAAAATAATCCCAGCAACTACACATATAAAAGTTAACCAGCCAGATCCACAATTGCAAATAGTCTTTATAATTGTTTTACTCTAAAATCACCTGTTCTTACTTACTATTTAAACAGAAACCTAGAGAGCCTGTAGTAATGTCTGGTCTCTCTCAGACCCCCCTGAGAGAACAACACACACAAAAGCTTCCCTCCATCCAGGTTTAAAAGTATCTTTTCTCCTGATTGGTCTTCTGGTCAGCTGTTCCAGTTCCCTGCTTGTAACCCTTTACAGGTAGAAGAGACATTAACCCCTAACAATCTATTTATGACAGCATCATTTTCATTTTCAGTGACCCAGAATTAGTAAAGTTTGACTACATTTATTTCAAAAGCATTTTGGCTGTAGAGCAGTGTAATTATGACCCCATAGCAACAAAACATTTATTCATGTGCTAAAGTCCAGCATTTTTCAATGAACTCAGGAACATTATTCAGTGACTCATTCAGCACCTAAGCACATGCTTAATTTAAACCACATGCTTAAGTTCTTTACTAATAGGGATAGACTACTTAACTGGGGCCTCAGAGGGACTCTTATTAGTCTTCAAGTGAATTATTTTTACATAAAACTTCCGTGTATATGTTGTTTACTCAAAAGTTTGTTGCTTTATAGTGAAAGGGAAGTCAATATTTAAATATATTTGCCAATTATGTATATTTCAAACATAATTATGATTGATAAAGCAAGATTTCCTCACATGGGATCATATATTGCCCTTAATACTCACACTGCACTCCCTATGACAAAAGTTTCATACAGCATGCAGTATGTAAACATCTTATTGATTTACTGTTGGAGAATTTTTTATTGCATTTGTGTATGTAGAGTTTATAAAGTCATTTGTGACGTGTTTGACAATTACTGCTGGAAAAGTTAAACCTAGAAAAAACCAGAAAGGTTCTTTTTCAGTGAAGGTGTCAATTTTTCATATTCAAAACCTGCATTTGCACATTAGGATTTGATAATATAATACAGAAATGCTACTTTGCATATTAGGTTTCTCTTCATTTGCATGCATCATTATGTATTTGAAACTGTAAGTAGCCATTTTGTGCTTATACAATGACACATTTTAAAGGTGCCCTTAAGGAGACCCATTTAAACATTGGCCTTAAAATGCCTATTTTTCAATGACCTGAACATATTATTCCATGAATACTTTAGTGCTAATGCATTAAATATATTTAATCTGCTTATTTGTGAAAATAATCTTACAATCGCTGTACTTTATTTCACAGGAGACATCCCATCACACAGGTAATCTATTTTGATGTGTGAAGGTTGTGGAATTAGAACTGTGTGATGAAGGAGTTTAAGTGCGCTATCACTAGGGAAGCCAGATTGCAAATATGAATGTTTTAATCAAGAATCTGTTAAAACAAGCTCTTTGGTTCCAGGTGGCAAAGTCCAAATCAAGCCAAGGTCAAAAACAGGTGCTTGAGAGCACAAATTAAGAAAGCTCATGGCAGCTACAGGAGATCCACACTGTTGCAGGAACACCTCTTGGAACTCCCCTTGGGTTTATAGAAGGCAGACAGCCAAGACACTGCTGCCTGTTGGATCCCTTGAGGTGGGACTTCCTATGGTCTGTGTCCAGAATGGGGTGTGGAGGACAAGCTGGTTACAACTGCAACGTGGAGGTGCTTCCTTCCTGGCAGCTCCCTTTGCCTGGTTTCTAGACCAGCTGGGCCTTACAGTTTGTGAGCTGGAGCCCATGATTGTAGTGCTGCTCAGGTTTGGCCTGCAGCTAGGCCCAGACCCATGGAACAGGAGTTTTCAGTGTGGTTTGAGTGTTGTGTGGGCTCACTCTCCCAAACAGCCCTTCCTCCTGGCTTCCACTTCTTACCAGGCCTAGGTTACAGTGTGGGGCTCAGGGTGCTACTGTGGGTGGTCAGTGCCCCCTCAGCAGTTCAGTATTGTGCACACATTAAGCAGAAGGCTACATCCACTTAGGTCAAACCGTACTAACCAGATGCAAACCAGTCCTATATATGGAGAAACAATGCACAGGCGGCTTTGTGTAATGTATTGCTTTAATATTAGAATATTTCCAAGTCTTAAATATTGCTAACATTACTAAAAATTGAACATGCCATGTGATTAGTTTCAACTTGGATCTTTAAATCTTATAAAGAACTTCTCCAGAAAAAAAGTTGTATGCTATACCTCCAATTTGATATGAGCTAGACAAATTCAGCTGTAGTTTTCAATGTCTGTTTAAAATACTAACTTGGTATTGTATTCAATGAAACTCTTTTCTGCTGCTTACACACACTAATGATACCCAAGAACAAACATGAGGGAATATTCAGAAAAGACATTTGATTTGTTTGGAAGAGAAGACCCATAGGGCCAAATTTTGAACACATGGCTTCTGTATGATAATTTGCATATTAATTGCATAGAAAATAGCAAGCACAAATAGTTTTTGCATGTGCACATTCCATAATATAGGAAAGTGATTCAGTGCCTATTTGGTAAATGGAAAGCCTCCCATCAACTCCAGTGGGCTTTGGATCTTACTTTGAATACGCTTACCAGTGCATATAATCAGTTTGGGCATGGAGGTCCAAGCACATGAGTTAATGCCCTTTGAAACACAGGCCTTCCATCTCCTTGGAATAGCAGATTTTTTTCCCTTGTTTTTGGCCAAACTGAGGAAATATACACTGTTTCAGTAAGGTGAAAGAATATTCTTCTGTTACCACCAATTTTGTAATAGATTAGCAGTATATTTAGTATACATTTATTCATTCACAAATAATGTTATATATATATAAGTTTATTCATTCAGCTACAGTCACCTACCATGAAGTATACAAGTTTAATGTTAACTGAAAATTTAAAAAACAAAACTGCTTGTTGGTTTCTTTTTAATTTTAATGAAAAAATGCACAGAGAGGTATATGTCTCACCATGCCAAATTCAGCAAAACGCTTAGCATGTGATTACTTTTAAGCATGTGCTTAAACCCTATTGACTTCAATGGCAAATCAAGCCCCATTTACTTCAATGGGACTTATACAAGTGCTTATCCTTAAGTATATCCTTAAGTGCTTTGATAAAGATGGAGATATTCCCATGCTTAAAGTTAAGCACAAGTTTAAATGTTTTGTAGAATTGGGCCTAAGTCCTCTAAGATCTTTTCCTTGTATTTATGCAATAGGACCTAAAGAAAAGAACAAAGTTAAACGTAATAAAAATAGTCAAGACCCATTTTCTCACCTTGAAGTATACAGAGTATAAAATGTTTACTGATTCTTTTCTAAAGTAAGATACTCCCAAACACCATTTTAATAGGCTTTCCTGTACCTCCCCACCTATACAACATTCAAAACACTGAGTTAGACAATATCTCCATTCCTACTTTTTACCATCCTAGAAATAAGGCCTCCTGTATCATGACTCACACTTTGAAAGGGGATATCACATTTCTATCCCGCAGGAAAGTCTGACTAACTTGAAGACAAAGCACATTTTCCATATGTATATACAGCTAAACACAGCAATTCATGTTTTCAGCCTGTTGTAAAAAGGGGGCAAATGAGTTGCTACTTCAGCTGAAATAATGGAATCGGTCATATTGCAAAAGCATTCAGATTCATATGACTTTAAATGCAGATTTCGTAGTGAGAAATTCTGTGCTGAACTGACTTGTGTTGAACACAAACAGTCACTGAAAACATGTTCTAGCTGAGAGAGGCAATGCTTTTTACAATAGGGTTGCTTTTACCTAGAAAAGGATGACCCAAAGAGTGACTCATCCTAATATGTTTATCAAGTAGGCAAATTATTTTTTGTAATGAAAATGTATTAACTGAAAGTTAGTCACTTTCTTCTTACCATCACATCCTTAAGCTAGGTAAAGTAGCAAAAAAAGCACTAAATTTGGATTTTCCATGTATTTTTGTCTTGTGATGACCTCTCCTGGTTGAGCTGTTCATTAGCCTTGATTCAAACAGTTGAGAGAGAGTTTTGATCCCCTTTCTGTCTATTAAATCTTAACCAGAAATATACCATATGAAGAACTTATTGATGAGGTTTTGAAAATATATTAACCAAATTAAAAAGCAAACATGAACAAAGGAGAGTTATGGATAATGCTATATTAGTTTCTTGTATTCAGTGCATGCTTATTATACACCCACACTCAGATTCCCCAGTTCATCTTTGGGTTATATTTTATCACTTTCATAACATGTTTATTTTCACACTGACACATATATGGTCAGACTAACTGACAGGCATTTCAGTGAGAGAGGCTTAGTGAAAGCACAGAGAAAATGAAAACTTAGGATCTAATCTGTGAAACTAGAAGGAAAATGAGAACACGGGGTCCAATTCCGCTCTCACCGAAGCCAATGGGAATTTGTCATTTATTTCCATGGGAGCAGGATCAGACAAGGGAATAATGGATACAAGTGTCTTATGCAAATATTTAGTATATTCACAGTACACCAAACTTATAGTCTGCTTTCTAGAAATTAAGATCCTTTATACTCATGTTTTCTGTAGTGAAACATTGGAGATATTTTTATGCTTTTAGTAGTGGGCCTAAAGCAAAGTTTGGGTGGAAAATTAGTTGTATACTAAAATTATAAATATTCCTTTTATTTCATGAAGTCTATCAATCCTCCACAAGCCAGAACCAACAAGAAAACTGAGGCAATTGGCTTCTCTTCAAAGAGTATGGTCATCAATTCAATTTACAACTAGTTGTAGACAACAGAATTAAAAAAAAGCAAAATAATCAGTTTTTATATCAAAGTGTGCAAGATAAATATCTAGTTAGCTGACAGACATGATTTATGAGCGCGTACTCTAGAACCATTTCACTAGCACTGGGAATGGCAAGTCCTATACTGTTTCTGAACAGAAATGAATGCATTTTTCATATGCTATCATGTTCACAGTCTTGTTGCCAATGGTAAGGGAGATTGATATCTGTTTGTAGCTATATCTCCATTGACTATAAACAATCTACATTTCACTTTTAGTGAAGCAAAAAATAAGTGCGAACTCTATACTCTGCATAAGGAGTTGTGTATAGTGCTCTTTCAATTTAATACACTGAGTATCTGCAAAGATCAGTGAGTTTTTTTACTTTTTATCATTATGATACGTATGCTTTATCTGCCTTTTTTATTAAAAAACTTTTAAAATAACAAACTTTTTCTAACATTAAACATATGCTCAGTGTGTAAATCAAATACTATGACAATTTTAAGATACTGAATGTTGGTCTCAAATTTAAACTTGTAGCAGAACTATAAACGTTAGCTATGTCATTATAAAATACCTATTACCTAAAACTGCATGGGAGTTTATGTCCCAAGAACAGAATTATGGTAACCTAAGTTGTGTCTTTTTCTGAGTATTCCAGTTATGCACAATGACCTATTACAGAGTATGAAGAAATCACATTCAGAACAAAACTGAGATGAACAATCAAGTCAAAAGTAATAACCTGTACTGGTGTTGCTCTGGAGGGAAAAGGGAAAAACAGCTGAAGACTATAGCCTGAGAGGCTTAGGATACAATACAGTGTCTGTTTCTCTCTCTGGTTAAATACATATAATGGTCTAAATATATGGTAAATCCTGGGACAATCGCATTAGATTTTTTTTTCTTCCAGAACTGACCATATGATGTGAGGAAAAAACAGTGAGTCAGGTAAGTACAGTTGTATTCCGGATCCCAAACCAAACAGTTCTGTTCAAACCCACAAAAAAAAGAAATGGAGATCCTATCATCTCCATACAACATACATTCCAAGACAATTCGCTGCTTGATCCACAAAATGATCATATCCCCCCCGCAAAAAAGTGTCACATTTTAACATGTTCTTATCTATAAAAAAAAAGGCTGTTTTCCGCATGTCTCTTTTCCCCCGCTAGAGCCGCAGATCCTTTGTAAATGCTACACATCAGGTCAGTATCTATTTTAAAAATACCATTCAAAGGCACGTTCTCTGCATCGGCTACAGCGAAACAACGAAATACTTCACACTGACATTTACCTGCGAATATTTTGCTGCAAACATAGGTAATTGCAACATTAAAGGTTTAAATGCCCCCACTGAAATCAACGAGTGCGCTGTCATTATTGGCAGCAGGATCCGGTCCTATACAGGTGCTTTGCTCTCAAGTTCAGCATTTTATTTTCTGATTAACTATTTCGCTAGCACTTCACTGTGAGGGAAGTGGCTGGTCAGCGCCAACATAAGTTGGAAAGCAAAACTTCACTCCCAAGACAACAGCATCTTGCCTCAGCTCCCTCCAGACAAGCCACCAGCTCTTTCCCTCCCCTCAAAATACCGAAGCTTTTTATTCTACAAAATACACACACAAAACTAGTTGTGCAATTTGCCCACGTCTCCCTTTTCCTTCACACAGCTGTCCAGTTCCAGTACTGGCAGATCCCGATTCCCAACCCAACTAATTGGGAAAAGAATGTCAGGTCCATCCTGCAGACCCAGCTATCCTGTACCGGTTCCCAACTTTCACCCTCCACTACCACTAGCATCACCCAAATCAGCTGCACCGCTGACTGGTTGAGGGGAACGTTACTTCACATCGGCGCCCGCACACAACAAACCAAACAAGCCCCAGACACAGAAGCCTCCCTCCCGAGTCACCGTGGGAATCTTAATGCGGAGCTGAACGTGGGCAAGGTTCTTTCCAAAGGGTACTCACGGGATGCAGGGAGCGCAGTCCTGGCTCTGCAGCTGATGCTGCTGAAAATCCAGAGGCAGAGGGCTGCCCTGCAGCCGGCTCGGGGAACCACAACCATCCTTCCCTTCCCGGCTCCTTTTACTCCAAAGGCCAACCGCAGAATAGCTGCTTTCCTCCACTTTCCCTCCTTCCCTCTCTCTCTGCCGTGAGGAGGCAATGGAAGGGGGACGGGGCTTTACCTTGCGCTAGAAGCCAACCCCCACTTCGCCTCTGGGTTTGGAGCAGCACAGGATAAGTCCCAGTACTTTTCTTTCCCTTCTTGCTGTGTGCGCGCCTCCCTTGGACAAAAAAAGGGGGCAGAAGGAAGACCCAAGGCGAGGGGCGGGAAGAAATAAGACACAAACAGGGGGAAGGGAATGGGGGGGCCAAGAGGGGAGGAAGGGAGCAAAAACGTTGGTGTTGCTAATGCAGCTGCTGCCGTCACTGCAGCTGAGCCCTTCCTTCTGCATAGAGCAGCGCTGCTGCGAGACGCTTGCAATAGCCTCCCTGCTCGGGTATATATAGCCCGTGCACGCACACATACACACGGACCTGGAGCCCCGCGCACACTCCCAGGCGCGCGCACGCACACAGAGCAGGCGGCTCAGAGCCTGCCTCCTCCTCCCGCACGCCTCTCCCAGCAGGAGGAAACACCGCCGCCGCCACTAGCGGCCGCTACTAGGGGTTTAAAAAAAAAAAAAAAAGGAGGCAGTGGAATATCCTCCCCAGCCTTCCCCTTTGCTTCGCTCCCTTCCCCGGCTCCACCGCTGGGGCCCTTGCTCTCGCTTTCCCTTCTCTGCTTTTCAAAGCAAAAGCAAAAGGCAGGCGCTGCGTGCGCCCTGAGCCATGCAGCTGTGAGGCGAGGGGACTGGGGAGGCAACCGCGCGCACTCAGCCTGGAGGTGGCTGTCCGTGGTGATGAAGTTGGGCGCTCAGGCGCCGATGCTCGCAGCGCGGCGCCTCCCTCGACTCCTTTTCCTTCCCCGGGCCAGTACAGACAGACCACAGCCCTCCTCTGCCTCCCGGCTGTGCTCCCCTTCGCGCGGAGATGGTACAGGCTCGCTGTGCTCCAGCCTCCTGGGATCCCCAATCAGGCCTGTCTTCCGAGCGGTCCTAATTCTGAGGGGCTGAGCAACACCCCTCCTGCGAAAGATGCTGGGAGGACTGCAGAAGCCTCTAATGCAGATATTTTCCACTGTGGAATTACCCGGTGTTTAATTTGTGCCAGGCTGACCCCAGTACCTCTAGGTTTGGAATTCAGAGCCCAGGCACATCTGGGCTTGCTGCATCAGTTATGGATGTAAAAAAATTGCTTGAGTCCAGGCTATTTTCTCTCTTTCATTACAAATTAAGCAGTGGGATTCCTCCTCCCCGCCCCCCATGTTCAGGTAGCATTAAGGTTTTACCTGGAAGCAGCCACTAAGGAAAACTAGCAGCACTAGAGCTCTATATTTAGGCAATTTAAAGTGTTGCTCTCCAATTTGGTTGTGTTGGGGGTGGGGGTTTAGAAAGGGAACTAAAAGGTACTGCTCTCTAGACAGGGTAGAATAATGGGCACATGGATTATTCATGCTTCAGCTGCTGGGGCAAAAAGTTAAATCACTCAGTCACCAGCTACTGTTCTACAAGCGCTAGAAAAGAGGGAGTAATGATTGGGAGGGGGGAGAAAGGAGAGAGAATGGACAGGTTATTTTTGGCATCTTTTGTGAATAAATTAACAGAGCTATTTGTATGCTATGACTTAGTCACCCAGCAGTACCAGGATTTGCTGATATCTGATGAGGTTGGAGAAGCAGATAACCATTTCTTAGAGTTTCACTTCCTTTACCTGGAATTTTTAAAGTTCTCTAACTCTCACTGACTTTCAATAGGTGCTGTGTGCCTAAATCTTAGGCCCCTTTGAGAATCCCAGCCTTAATTTTTTATACATAAATTATGGTCTGCAGAGAGAGTTGATGCCTAATGATATGAGCACAGGACTAGGGCTGAGGAATTGCAAAGCTCCAGTATCAGCCCTGATACAGACTTTACACTGGCTAAGGACCTTGCCCAAGACCTTTCTGCCCACCTCATTTCTCCCCCAACCAGTATAAAATTGGAATATTAATATTTGTCTTATAATTGAATTAATTCAAGAACATCCATGTGTTTGGGAAGAATTTTCTATATGAGAAGTGTATGTATAAGAGAAAATTAACTCTCAGAAACTTTCCCCTAATTTCCTGCAACCTCCTGATCCCTAGACCTTTCACGCACAGCTTTTAATAGTAACTAATTTTAGCCATAGGCAAGTTTGTTAGGGGAATCAAATAAACATTCATCCACTATTAGCCAAATTCAAACCGATTTTTTTGAAGATTTATGACCCTTCCCCTGCTTCAAAACTCATTTTTCACTGGTTCCTATCTGGATCAGAAGCAATAGGACTAATATCATGAGAAACACACCTACTTGTATCTCTGGTAAGAAGGAAAACACCAGAATTCTCATGAGTCAGTTCCACAAGATTTCCATCCCAAGACCCTGTAAGCCAGGGATCAGCAACCTTTGGCACGCAGCTCGCCATGGTAAGCACCCTGGCAGGCCAGGCCAGTTTGTTTACTTGCCACATACGCAGGTTCGTCAGATTGCAGCTCCCACTGGCCACAGTTGGCCGTCCCAGCCCAATGCAGGCTGCGGGAAGTGGTGGCCAGCACATCCCTCAGCCTGTGCCTCTTCCAGCAGCCCCCATTGGCCTGAGACAGCAAACTGCAGCCAGTGGGAGCCGTGACTGGCTGAACCTGTGGACATGGCAAGTAAACTGGCTCGGCCCACCAGGGTGCTTACCCCGGCGAGCCCGGTGCCAAAGGTTGCTGATCCCTGCTGTAAGCCTTTAAACATTGAGTAACCCTTATTACCTGTGTGAGTAGTTACTCTGAAGCTGATGGGGCTATTGTCACGAGTAAGGATGACTTAGCTGACAGAGTTTGAAGGCTCAGGCAGAGTGAAATTGTGATATCAATGCAAAGTTTTAGACTACTTACTATAAGCAAAGCAAACATCAAACCTGTTGAGAGTTTCACATCACCAGTTAATGCAGTGTTCACATTAGGCCAAATCCTGATCTCAGTGGAAGTCACAGGTACTCAATATCACTGTAAATTTGTATTACTATTTCATCTATTAATACTGCTTTGCACTGGAGCAACTTTCATCTGAGGTTTTAGGGCAGCAGTGGGCAAACTTTTTGGCCCGAGGGCCACATCTGGGTATGGAAATTGTATGGCAGACCATGAATGCTCATGAAATTATGGGTTGGGGTGTGGAAGGGAGTGCGGGCTCTGGGGTAGAGCTGGGGATGAAGGGTTGAGGGTGCAGGAATGTGGTCTGGGCTGGGACCAAGGGGTTCAGAGGGCAGGAGGAGGTGAGGGGTGCAGGCTCTGGATGATGTGTACCTCAAGCAACTTCCATAAGCAGCAGCATGTCCCTCCCTACGGCTCCTAAACAGTTCCCAGCCAATGGGAGCTGCGGGGGCTGTGCTTGGGCCTGGGGCAGTATACAAAGCCCTCTGGTTGCCTCTACGCATAGGAGCCAGAGGGAGAACATGCTGCTGCTTCCAGGGAGCTGCACAGAGTGGGATCCTGCTCCCCAGCAGGAGCTTGAGGGCCAGATTAAAACAGATGCAGCCCCCAGGTCATAGTTGCCCACCCGTTTTAAGGAGATGCCAGAACTCTTCACTAGTATATACTGAAATATAGTAAACCAGCGTTTTAAACTATAGTTGGCTAAGACCAATTCTATTAAAAAGGAAGACAGTCATTCACAAAAGGAAGAATCTGACTGTTAATGGATTTCAGCAGTAGTGGTTCTTCATGGTTTAACACCTTGAGAAGTGTCCTAAGTAATTAGTTTCCCCCTCCCCTACCAAAATGGGACTGTTTCTGATTTAAGCCATCTAGTAACAGCCAAAGGGATGTTGTAATTGTGATTACTACAGCTACATCCCACAAGGTGGTTAATTTTGATCAAAATCTTCATACAAAAAGCTTAAAAGCCCTAAGTTTATTTTAGAGAAAGACATACACAGACAGAGCCTGGCAGATGTTTAGCAGTTTTAGATTTTACAGTAGTGAACAGGATATGGACAGTAATGGCCAACTGTTAGAGGAGGAGTTGGGGGTCAGTGATTAGAGCCAGAGTTATAGTCAGAGTCAGAAATCAATGGCCAGTTGCCAGATCCTGAAATCAGAACTAAAACTCAGGACCAGGTTGCCTGGAGCAATGTAACACGGGGAGTAGGCTGGATCAAAGGCAGGAGCAAGACTGGGAACAAGCAGCTGTTAAACCTATCACAGGTACAGGCGATGGTGACATGTGGGGAAGAAGGGCCTGAAGGGTCATAAGACCTCCCACAAACACCAGGGGGGCAAGGACAGCAGCTGGGGAGATAAAGGGGCAGGACTAGAACTGGAAGGAAAGAGGCAGAGCCAGTGAACTATTACTACTGGGCTTAAGAGATGATTGCTGATTCCTTCAACCCAGCAGGCAGCCAAACTTATAGCCTACTACAGGCCAGCTGCAATCATTAGGTTGCCCACAAGCTGGCTCTGCTAGAGGCCCTGATTCCTGACATGATCATTCAGTGCATTCAACTGTAATACATTAACCCATAAAATGAATACAAGGAAATATGTATTTAAGTGTAACACTAAGTTATTTAGTTCTTCCATCCTTCCTCCACAAAAGCCCCACCCTTTTTCCACACAGTTTTTCATTTACATATGCTTATCCTTGACCTTCCTGCTTACATGGAAACACCCTCAGAAACTTGCTCAAATTTTTTTCCCTATCCTGAACTTGATGGGTGCCATTTTTCCTCTGCTACTTCCTGCCTTGAGGGAATGGTGAAGAACCAATAGCGGGTGCCTCCTGCACAGCCTCCCAATGTCTCTATTAACTGCCTTCCCCAGGTCTCTGCCTGCAGTACTGCTCTGTCCAGGGTGCTTGCTGCCTTCAACCTGCAAGGAAACCAGTCCTCCTCAAGCTGCAGGGAGTGACTGAAGCTGCTCTGTTTTGCAGCCCTTCTTATATAAGCCAGCCTGGTCCAGATGGGGCTGTGAGGAGCAGCCTCTCTGATTGGCTGTCTCTTGTGCAGCCTCCCAAGGGCTCTATTGACCCCTTGGAACATCTGCTTCACACTGGGCTCTATCACAGTGGCATATTACAGAAGTATAGGCTAAAAGAAAGAATGATTCTCAGCAATGAGGTAGCAGGGACAGTCAAGATTTGATGAAGGCAAAACTCACAGATAGGCCTGTCTCCCAAAGGTCACAGAGCCTCTCTCTCCTTCAGTACAACACCCCTCAACTTCAGTAATGGAAGGAAAACCCTGGTCCACAGGTGACATCCATCTGGAGATTAGCTAGATTCCTAAGGGTTAAAAAAACCTTGCTGCACACAAGTAATTTCTGTTGAGCTTAATGGGAACTGCACACACAAGCACGTATTGATGAGTGAATAGATCTTTCTAAGTTTACTAGGGCTGTCAAGAATTGTCTGCTAAATGGAATTAATTCTCAGCAAGGCTATATATACACACAGTATACAAATGACAAGTAGAAAAAACAGTATCAGAAAGCTAGAAAATGCAATTAAGAATGTTAAATATTTGTTGAAGCCAAATGTGGCAGTCCTTTTCAGACAAGACACCCAGTGAAGTCAATGGGAGTTTTGGCTGAGTGAGGACTACAGGAGGAAAAAGACACAAAATTCAAATGTCTGAATCTGACGGGGGAGGGTAGGAGGGAAGCTGTGTTCAGTTATCTTCAATCAACGCCATTATTTTTATTT
Source organism: Chelonoidis abingdonii (assembly GCF_003597395.2). Taxonomy (NCBI): domain Eukaryota; kingdom Metazoa; phylum Chordata; order Testudines; family Testudinidae; genus Chelonoidis; species Chelonoidis abingdonii. The sequence goes on along the minus strand of NC_133770.1, from coordinate 102,590,291 downwards.
ACATGTAACCCTTCTGCCTGTCAGAGTTGGAACCGGTAGATACTTGTTGCTGCTGTTTCAATAATACAAGATTGGCCACCCCAAAGCATGTGCTTGGTCAGCTGGTGCCTGGAGCCAGCCCCGGCAAAAGACCCACCCCCAAATAAGTTTGGCAGTGTCCTTTTCCCCTCAGGGTCTTAAGCCCAGCAACCCACCAGTCACCTCACCCACAGTTTGTCCTTGGTCAGTGCAGCCCCCAAAGTTCATCTGCAGAGTTTACCTCCCAGCCTGATTGGAAGTGGGAGGAGGTGTAGGGACATCTTACATGCTCCCCTGCTCAGGAGAATGGCCAATTGCCTCGCCTCTCCATGGGGTTCTGCTGCAGTCTTCACTGCCAGCTGCACCTCTCCACTAGCCGCCCTGATAGCCACCCCGATCCATTAGCAGTCCTGCCAGCCACTCAGCAATATTCAGTCCCCCCTCCCATAACACAAACTTGAGTGATTTCAGCTCTTAGTAACTTCAGCTGTTATAAGGGGGTCCCTAGTGCTGGTGCACTCAGAACCACTAGCCCAAAGTAGGTCTAATACTTAGACCTAGGAATCAGTTATTTCAACTCTGCAGCATGTAACAATACTAATGGAGTCAAAATTAGCTCTTATTACTCAGTGGACAGATCAAATTGGTATTTAAGGTTCTTGGAGAAAGGTATGTGTACTTTGTAGTCTGGGATATCCCCAGCTTCTCTCATGTCACTGGGCTAAGGAACCCTTGCCTAGCGAGTGCTAGTTAGTTGAGGTCGAGTGCCTCCATCCTAAAATGCCAAGTACAGTTCTACTGTCCTTGAATCCATAACCAGGATATCACCACTTTATTACTCCTGCCCTGATAAAGAGATTGGGGGTCCCACAGCAGCTAGAGTGACTGTTTGGGCAACCAGTCCCTGCATGCTAGGCAGGTTGGGTGAGCCCATGCAAATAAGATCAGTCCCTGAAGTCATTTTCCACAACTCGCCACCAGATGTCAGGGTAGAGATAATTCCAACTCTGCTTACATACACATTTCTCCTATATTTTTGGTTACCAAGTACCTCTTGAATGTCAGAAGATCTAAAAATTATCCACATCTGAATTCCACCTGAAATATCTGTGATGGTAAATTTAAATGCCTCACACAGGAAAGATGTGTAATATATTTCAAACTGTGCCCCCAGAAAACTGTTTATATGCATAGAATTCTCTCTCCATACAAGGAAAAGATCTGTTGTGAATGGTCCTTTGAGTATATTAATAAATGGGGGTTGTTCACTAGGATTACCTATAAAGAAGGATTTTGTTCTCAGTACATTGTGGCTGAGGAAGGCATAGGGAAAACAAGAAAAGAGTACATACTTCCTTGTGGTTGTCTGTATACTTTAAAAAAAAATTTTTTTCCTAGAAGGTTAAGGAAAGGAAGTCTTGATAGAAGCTGTTATTCTTTACCTTCCTAATGTAGGTAAAGAGAGGGAGAGGGCTCTTTATCAGAAGAGAGACATCGTCTTCATGCTTTTTCTTCAGCTGCATGTGGGCTGACATTTGAGTGGTCCACGCACTTTGGCATGACCACTTTTGATTTCTTTAGATAGCAAGCTCTGTTTAGTTAACCTTACACAGAAAAGTAATGTGTTTCCTTCCATTCTTGTACGTGTCTTGTGGCCAAGATTTTCCAACACTGGATTCTAACATGAGGTTCATAAATTAAAGTGCCCCGATTTTCAAAAAATGCTGAGCCCCCATTTAAGTCAAGGGAAATTACTGAGTTCTCTTCACTTTTTGTAGTCAAGCCACTTATTTAGAAGATTAAATATGGACTTAGAAATCTAACTTTAGACTCATTTTGGGGAACCTTGATTTATTCATCCTACAGTGTATAATGCAAGCTCTGGTCTATCAAAAAGAATCCAAAGTTATACAGTGTGCCTCATGGACACAAACTAGACCTGACCTTGCACTTTGTTTTCATATTACAAACAAAGAGAAAGCTTATTCATGATATTAAATCTCATTCCTACTCTATCTTTGACACAAAACATACAGAAATTCAGGTTATTATCTGGTTGTTGTAGAGATAATTGTTTGCACAAATCACCAGGTTTGAGGCTGTCTTGCAGTTTATTTAGAGTGACTAGATAGCAAATCTGAAAAATCGGGACAGGGTGTGGGGTAATAGGTGCCTATAAAGAAAAAGCCCCAAATATCAAGACTTGTCTTTATAAAATTGGAACATCTGGTCACCCTAAGTGTATTGCTCTTTGAGAAACTACCTGGTTGGTTCAGACATCCCACAAAATCAATGCAAAATCTGCAATGGGGATTTTTCACTCAAGAACAAATACGATGATAACTACATAGATAGATGTCCATGTGTCTGTTCCATTTTATTCCTAAGCCTCCTGCATTTGGCTTATTATTGGCTGTATTCTGAGCTGAGAAGGGGCCACACTTAAAATCAAGAGTGGGAGAAGTTGTTTATCTTAAAATATAACATGGCTGCTGCTGCTCACTTGTTTGAGCAGCTCGATTTGCTATACTTCTATTTCCTTCAAGATTCACCAGTCTTCTCCCCAAACATGCCCCCTTTTCTGCTGCGATAGCTTTAGCACCCTCTCCAGAACTCAATTCCCCTGATCCCTCACGTAAGCATTGCTTGTTTGATTTTCTTGGATGTTTCCATAACTAGGAAAGAATTTTGCACCTTTTCTAAGGCCACATGCTCTTAAGGAAAAGGAGGAAAGTATTTGGGAGTGCCACTTAGGAAAACAATTCTATTTGAATTGTATTTTGTTCCAAAAACCCCAATAATTTGCTCTGTTCTCCTAAGCTGGAAACATTGCTTCCATGTATGTCTGGATTTGAGAAACTATTTCTATTGACTTATATGAATGGTTTTAACTTAAAGTTCTTACTCATGCAAATAAGCCAATTGAAGCCTCATCTTCCTGTATATTCCTAGGCAGACAAGATTTCCATTGAAACCTGTGGAAGTTTTGCCTGATAGGATTTTGCCTGCTTAAGTATTATAAGTTTGGATCAACAGTCATCATATGGATCATATTGATCATAATGGGAGTTCAACCAACCTAATCATGTAACAGAATTCCATTGTGAAATATTCAGATAATTTTTAAAAATGTGGATTAATTCTTGCTAGATTTTTCCTACTATACAAAGCTATTTCTACTCTATTCCTGAGGGAAGTGGAGAGAATGGGATGTTTTGCTCTAGTAACCTAAAGAGCTCTCTTTGAGGCAATCTGTTGCATTATGTAAATGCCCATTTTTGTACAAATTCTATGTTGCACATTCTTGAGAGTTGGAGCCTTGTGAGTGAAGGTAGAATTTGGGCAACAGTAAACTCAGAGTTAAACATTTTTTGTTTTCAAATTGCCGAAACCAATTATATGAAGTTTACTTTCCAGATTTGGGACTTCGTCTTGCATTCTTTGTGCATCTAGGATGAAAACCTAGCACCAAAACCAAGTACCATTTGGGTATACAAAGAAAGCATTATTGGGTCTTTAAACAAAAAGAAAAAAAGAACTGAAGCCATTAGTTATTTTCTAAGGATCAAAAAATAAACTTCTTTGTTCATTATTACCTAAGTATAAGAGCATCGGACAGATTTTCTTGAAAAATGTTAAAAATAAAAACTCTGTGCCAAAATAGGATTTACTACATTTGGTTTGGAACACATTTCATAGCCAATTTACAAGCACATAAAGGCTCTCTGTTGGAAAACAAGTTTATCTATAGTAAAGCTATCAGAAACAGTTGTAATTATGTGGAAAATACCCCTAACTAATGTTAAATGGATATTTGAAATGAATGCAGATCTGAAGCTTTTTATTTCGATATCTGTATAACAAAAGCACTCTGTTAACTAATGCCTAACTTACAACATAAGGGCAAAAGCAGGGATCATTAAATGTTCTCATAGCACTGATTATATCTTATTAGGGAGACTTCCTTATTTCCCGCTGATAACTTTCATATGCAGAGAGCTGACTGAATTTGACCAGCCAATTCTCTGCAAACTGACTGTGGTCTACAGACCACAACTTGGGAGTCTCTTTGCTAGAGGATTAGCAAACATTATAAGTGGTAGTTTTAAAACAGTGATTAATTTGAAATCATTTGTGTTACCAGCTATGTAGTCTCATTATCTACTTAATACATTTTGGAAGGGATTACAGGGAGGTTAGCAAAGTAATACATTAGAGTGACTAAAGCATAAGAAGCCATTTAAGCATTTGAATAAATAAATATTTCCTACATTTCAACATTGTCCACACATCCATCTCCATTACCATACTAATCTACCATAGTTATCCGCCTCTGTCATAAAGAGCATACAGATCTATGCAGACAAAAATGCTGAAATATAATTTACTCTATATTATAATATTACTAGGGTCAAGAGCCCTCTTGAACTATATTACAGATTTTTTTTCCATCCAATTATTATGGGGAGGCACTTTGCTTCATTGGTACATTTGAAGCGATAATTCTCCATTTAAATCAAGCACTGTCTTATTACATGTCTGTATATCACCTAGAACACTAGGACCCTACTCCTGGAATAAATAAGTACACAAACAGACAAACCAAAACCCACAGTGATGCCTGTTTCCACTTTGTCATGTCTGTTAGCTGCAACCGTGAGAAATTATTATATTTCTTAACTTTTCTCCCTCTTATAGCTTGTAGTCTGACAAACATAGACACCAACTTTCCCTAGTGCTGGAGGGTACTTGTGCCCCCCAGCCTCTGGCCCCACCTCAGCTCTACCCTTTCCCTGCCGCTGCCCTGCCCCCATTCCAACCCCTTCCCCAAATCCCTGCCCCCTTCCTGCCCCTATTGGACCCCTTCCCCAAATGCCCACCCTGCCTCTTCCCTGAGCATGTTCCCCCTCCTCCCCCTCCCTCACAGCCACATGAAACCGGTGTTTCACGGCACAATTACTTATACACACAGTAATTATCTCTATTTATAAACATCAGTATTTGTATATTATCTATATCTAAGGTGCTATTCATTCCCAATTTTGGTATAAATCAATTTCATTTGAGATAAGCCATTTTCCTTCTCATGCATACCCCCTCAACATGGTTCCTTCTCATACATCCCCCTTTTACCAACATGAGGGAGTGTAGCTCAGATATTTACTCTCAGGTCCAGAAATGAACATTTTAGCCATCAGGTCTCTTTAGGCCCTTTAAGACACCTGATGGCAATAAACAAATTAATCAGATTAAAATTACTAATCTTATCCTAACTGTTATTCAAATAATGTAATAGTGTTGCACTTGAAAGGACAAGATCCTGATCTGATTATAATCATTGGGAGTTTGGCTGTTAATGTTTTGGTAATGAAAAGTAGTGTCCTGATGTCCACACACTGGTACTATTGATTTAACACATCTGTTATTTTAATGAATAGATACCGCTTTCTTTTATACCATACCCAAGGATTTCCAAGCATCATCCCAATATTTAATCTTTATAACACTGAGTAGTAAATATCATATCCATGTATACAAATCACAGAAATTCTGACTTTAAGCTGGCAACAGAACCCAGGAATACTGATTTTGAAATTGCCAAATTATACTTTTTAAAACCCAATGGACAATCAGTGAAAGATGTACCTTTTTAAAACTTTCATCATCATACTGGTACAAAAAAACTTTACCATTAATTGCTTGCTTCATGGCTACTGGTTTATGGGTGAGGTGAAGATGTTGTATAGATGGTCAAACTGTTACAAGAGCAGAATAACGGGTAATCAGAAAATCTATAAAAGGAATATAATGACTGAGGCCAAAAAAGCCAATTTCTGTTACTACCTATAATGAAAATGTGGCAGCTTTCTAGATGAAACTGTCAGAAATGATCATGATGTTTGCCTTAAATTCAAACTTGTATAGTCATTGCTTTAAATTAAAGAAATGTGTAAAGTAATTTACAGTGCTGAGTCATAGTTTTGACACATTCAACGATGATCTCTCAAAAGTTCATGAATTGCTCAGAAAGAATTTGAATGCAAAAAAAATTTAGTAGTATCATTGTCACCTTTGAAAAATAAAGGATCTTGAGTGTCCCAATCAAAATTCGGAGATGTATTGAAATATATAGGGATAGTCAGATTTGTATCATTGTAAAAGAAAGAGAGCTGGTTATTTCCACTTATAAAAACCTTGAGCTCAAAAGAAAATTTTGAGAACCAAAAAGTATGCAATGTAATTTTAAGAGTTGCTGTGATAGAAGCACCATGTCCTATTCTGATTTGTAACTCCAGGATAAAGTGAAGCTTCCTAGTGCTACCCACAGAGCATCATGCTCAACAACTTGGGAGACTTATGTGTGGGACAGTCAGAGGGTTAACTATTCCATACAGAGAAATTCAGGCAGGGGAGTCAGTTGTTTGTCACCTGTGCTTCTACTGGAGACAACTCAGAATCAAATCTGTAGTGAGCTTTTGACAACTCAGACACTAAAATAAATATGTTTTAAAAGAGCTTACCTTTCTATTCACTCATTAGGCTTCCATTCAGATTACTTTACCTTGGTTTTATTTTGAAACGTGACTGCTGTAACATCAATTCCTCAGCCCAGCCAGAAACTCACATAGCTATGTTAAGTAGAAGACTGGAGAAATGGGAGAGTGTCATCTTTCTCCTAACTCGATGAATGGCTTTGCAGCTGATCCACAGGCACTGTTTCAGCCCCATGGCTATTCACATGTAGTTTGCTGGATCACTGGAACTGAAGTCAATAATGACCATATTGGAAAGTACTATGTGACATACTCTGGGTAATGTTCCCCAGCAAACGTGGTCTGAATTTGAAATGTACTAGTAAACGGAAGCTATATACTGCTCATCATGGACATCCAGAGACAACAGAAACATTCACAGAACAATTAGTGGACTATCTGAGAGAATAAGTACATCTGAAGACTTTGGACAGATCACCGACAAGAAAGTTTTAAAGAACACTTTGTTCCTTTAGACACCTATGAGACCACAAACACTGCCTTTTAAATACCTGCTTTTCTAATGAGGCCCAGCTGTCAACCAGTCTCTCCTAGATGGCCAGTGAAAGGGCAGGACAGGTAATTTCTGTCCTCTACATGGAAACTTAGTAACCTCTTCTTCCTGTTTTTGTTGGCAGGGTGCATACGACCCATCACTCCTTCCTACCTAGCCCTATGCAGGATGAGAACAAACACTTGAAAAGATATTAGCAATACTGGTGTGATGGATTTGATCACAGAAATCCCCTTGGGGCTACCAACTGATGTGCCAAGATTACTTCTGCCCCTGCTTTCAGTGCCCTGCCTGGTTTGAGCCAGACCCACTAGCCTGCTGCAAACCCAGACCCAGGATCTGAATCACATCCCCTAACAGCTGTAGGCTTAACTGAAAGCAACTTACAAAAAAAGTGTTCTTGTCTTTAACACTCAGATGCCCAACTCCCAATGGGGTCCAAACCCCCAATAAATCTGTTTTTACCCTGTATAAGCTTTATACAGGGTAAACTCAAATTGTTCACCCTCTATAACACTGATAAAGAGGTATGCACATCTGTTTGCCTCCACCTCTCCAGGTATTAATAGATACTCTGGGTTAATAAGTAAAAAGTGATTTTATTAAATACAGAAAGTAGGATTTAAGTAGTTCAAAGTAGTAACAGAGAACAAAGTGAATTACCAAGTGAAATAAAATAAAACATGCAAATCTAAGCCTAATACAATAATACAACTGAGTACAGGTAAAATGTCACCCTGAAAGATGTTTCAATAAGTCTCTTTCACAGACTGGACACCTTCTCAGTTGAGCATAGTCCTTTCCCCTAGTACAGCCCTTTTTCCAGCTCAGATGGTAGCTAGGAGATTCCTCATGATGGCTGCCCCCTTTGTTCTGTTCCACCCATTTAAATACCATTTGCATAAGACAGAAGTCCTTTGTCCCTCTCTGGATTCTCACCCCCTCCTTGTCAATGGAAAAGTTAAAGATGGATTCCAGTTCAGGTGACATGATCACGTCACTGTAAGATTTCATTATCCCCTAGCCAGTACACACGTATATAGGGAGACTTACAAGTAAAACAGAGCCATCTGCAGACAATTGTCCTGGTTAACGGGAGTCATCAAGATCCCAAACCACCATTAATGGCCCACACTTTGCATAATTACAATAAGTCGTCAGAGTTATATTTCATAATTCTAGTTTCAGGCCATGGCTACACTGGTGCTTTACAGCGCAGCAACTTTTGTGCTCAGGGGTGTGAAAAAAAACACACCCCCCCCCCGAGCGCTGCAAGATACAGCACTGTAAAGCCTCAGTGTAAACAGTGCCGCAGCGCTTGGAGTGCGGCTCCCAGCGCTGCAAGCTACACCTGTAGAGGATGTGGAATACGTGCAGCGCTGGCAGCGCTTTGAAGTTTCAAGTGTAGCCATACCCTCAGATACTAGAGTGGTATATTTATACAAATAGGATGACCACACTTGTAGAAATGATACCTTACAAGAGACCTTTTGCATGAAGCAGATTTCAGTTACATTGTATTCAAACTGATTAGCATATTTTCATGAAATCATATAGAGTGCAGCATCACAACCGGTATACATGTTATTTCCAGATCCATTTGGGCACTAGGAAAAATGCATGACTCACATACACAACTATAGTATAATAAAATCAACTTAACATTTCCTCAGTTGCAATGAATCAGTTCCCACTACACGGAGTGCACAGGATTTTGTGAGTGATGAACCCAGGGAACTCCCCCAGACTCTGGTCAGTATTTGAATGTTGCTCAAACAGTGTACAAGTCTGCTTACATTTGTAGTTAATTGATTTCAGTGTGAGCAGCGCTGGTCCTATGATCTTGCAATGTGTATTTGTTTTTGCTTATATTCCTTTGCTCTGTTTTGTTATAGCATTTGTAGACAACATTCTTTGATGACTGAACAGAGGGGACATGGTCAGAATTCATGTTGCATTCTCTGTTAGTACCCAGCCTAAGTCGGGGAAGCTAATGATCCAACCAGTGGACCAAATTCAGCGATGAATCCTGGTTATGTGCCATCTGATGCACGTTGCATGTACACCAAGACGACGACTGACCAGGTCTAAAATTTTGAATGGGGTCAGGAGTTCTTTGGTTGAAGTTCTTCTCAGAGCAGGTAAAATACAGTACTGTAGAATTCTATTACAAAGACTGATCAAACCAACCCACACGAATCCTCTTTGGATAGTTATGTCTGAATGTATACTACACGCAGCTCTATAAAACAGCAAACTTTCTAATCCAGAAATGTGCAAAGAAAATATCTCCATTATGGAAGGACAGAGCAACTTCTACAGTTCCAGATGAGATCAGTTTCAGATGAGATCAGTCAGCTTAATATTGGCTGTAACTGACACCCTCATGAGCTGAAACACTTTAATTGCTGGTAAGTGGAAAATGTGAGAAATTGTTTCCTGCCTGTGAAAACAAAAGTCATAATAATTTTCCACTCAGATTCTTAAAGCCAAAGGCTCCCTAATCAGTGAAATCAAGGGTAAACAAATCATCAGAAATCGGAACTAGCTTTTAGAAAGTAGATATTAATCTATGCACATAACTAATGTAGGAAGCTTGCTATTTTATGAATGCACATATAGTGCTCAAACAATTATCTAAATGGGAAGAGGAAGCTGGACAAATGAGTCTTTGTAACAGAAATAATTTTAGCTAACGAACTCTTGACTTTTCAAAACTACCATTTAAACCCACAGAGTCAGTCAAACAACCTGTGTCCCACAAATAGTACAGTGAAACAGTAGCTAAATAACGAAAGGGAAGCAGTCATGTAAGGGGCTTAGCTCCTCCTGTCAGATCCACTTAGTAAAATAGTCACCTTTCAATTCAAAGAACTACAGGACTCCATTTCTCCATCCAACCAACAGATACTTTTACCCTGTTATTTTTCACTTGGTGCTCCAGCTGCATACATGTCTGAGACTAAATTGGGAACAGGCCTGAGGCTGAAGACTAAAGATTCAACTTGCTCCCATTGAAATAAAAGGGAAGCTTTGTGCTTTTGACTGCAATAGCAGCAGGTCCCTATTTAGAACCAGATTGTGGCCACCCCTTTCACAATGAGCTCTGTGCAGGCGGACCTCTGTACTCATGTGGAGCCCTGTTGGGGTCTGAGATCACCACAGGGAATTGAAAAGTAAGTAGCAGATAGTCTGATTAGAAAGTTTGCTTTTTCACCTAACTTTAATTGCTGTCTTTCTTTACAGTAATCTAGACCTGAATAGGTTTGATTTTTGGTGTCAAATCTTTAAGTGTCAACATGTTATTTTTACAGATATTACAATCAAATTAAAAAGACAGCAAACTATTGAGCATTGGAGTATGTAGGTTTGATTTATATATATTAGTGATAAACTCAGGACAGATAGCTGCAAGGCGGGAGGTAGAAATCCATTTCAGAGGGTTAAAAGGCCCTCCTCCCTATCAACTGGTGGGGGTAACTACAGGTCAATCAGGTTCAGCTGAAAAGGGGTTACCAGAGTATCAATTAGAATCAGCTGAGAGGGAGCCACCTGAGGTTAATTGGGATCAGCTGATTCCAACTAAGGGCTGCCTGAGACTTTTTTAAATCCTCCCCTGGGGGAAGAAGGGGAGAGAAAGAGAAGGAGTCCTACTGTTAGTAGGTTAGGAGTAGCAGGACAGCGAGCCCCACCAGGAGGGGAGGCTGCATTCCCTCCCATAAGGGAGAAAAACAAGCTAAAGAGACCAGTAGAGGGAAGGAACAGACCCCTGTGCCACCAAGAGGGATTATTTTACCCAAGACTGTCTTGCCAGGGCTAAAAGCAAGAGAGGCTGGAGAGACCGAGGAGGTGCCTAGCTACTATACAGTTGTTAAAAAGACATCTGTCCATTTTAAATAATGCACCCCACAGATTCTGGGTTGTTTTCTTTTCTGTTTAATCTCTTTCTGTAACAAAAATGTCATGCATGGAGGGTTGTGAGTTGTTAAGAAACACAGAGCAAAGGTACTCAAACTGAATGTGAAAAGCATGCTTTTCTACATCCCTCTAGAAATTAAAGCAAGTTAATTTAATTAGCTAAACATTTAACATTCTCACCTGAAATTGCCACTTTCTGGTATGCTGGCTGCCGTAACATTTTTAGTCTGGCATATCATTCTACACTTGCATGCAAAATAGCACTTTCTACACCAGTGGCTCTAAACCTATTTAACATCATGGGCTGCATCCAATACTACCTGTATGGCCCAGAGGATGTCACATGGGCCACAGCTCCATGCTTATTGGGCTGCAAGCAGCCCATGGGCCGCAGGTTTAGACCTTTGATCTACACAGTGTTACCTCGCACATATGGTGCATGAGGTCCCCGCTGTGCAGAAAACCCCATTTTAGGGTACACAATTATATCCTTCATGAGGTTTGGGAGCCACAGAGAATCATCCTTCAAGCACAGCTGGTACTGGGGCATGCAATGTGTTCATTGCATACACAGATGGCAAGCCCCTGTTGAGAGGTCATTTAGTCCAGTCTGTTGAACTGAGGTAGGATGAAGCACACCTAAGTTATCTCTGACTGGGGTTTGTCTAAACTGTCCTTAGAAACCTCTGGGGATCCCAGAACCTCTCTTGGAAGCTTATTCTAGTGCTTAACTACCCTTGTTATTAGAAAGTTTTTCTAATATCTAATCTAAATCTCTCTTGCTGAAAATTAAGGCCACCAGTTTGTCCTACATTCAGTAGTCTTGGTAAACAGTTGATCATCATCCTATTGTAACAGCCCTTAAAATATTTGAAGGCTTATCAGGTGTCTCCCCTGCCCCCCTCAGTCTTTTTTTAAACCTTTTATCAGAGGTCAGATTTTTCAAATCTTATAATTTTTGTTGCTCTCCCTGGACTTTTTCCAATTTGTCCATACCTTTCTTAAACTGTGATATCCAGAACTGGACATAGTACTTCAGCTGAGGCCGGACCAATGCTAAATTCAGTGGAACAATTCCCTCCCATGTCTTACATATGACACTCCTGTTAATACACCCAGAACAATATCAGCCTTTTTAGCAACCACATTATATTGTTGACTATATCAAATTGTGATCCATTACAACCCCTAGATCCTCTTTAGCAGTAGTACTGATGAGCCAGTTATTCCCTATTTTGTAATTGTGTATTTGATTTTTCTTTCTTAAGTGTAGTTCATTGCACTTATCTTTCCTGACTTTCATACTGCTGATTTCAAACCAATTCTCCTGTTTGTCAAGGTAGTTTTGAATTCATCCACACATTTGATAAGCATGATCTCCACTCCATTATCCAAGGAATTAATGAAGATATTGAAAGGTATCAGACTCAAGACAGACCCTTGCCAGACCCCACAAGATACATGCCCCTAGTTTGGCAGTGAATCATTGACAACTCTTTGGGTACAGACTTTCAACCAGTTTTTCCATCCACCTTATAGCAAAGTGCTCTCTCAATTGCTTCAGTGAATTGATGCCATAGTGATAAATCCTACATTTTTGCAGCCCAATAAATTGACTTCAAGTCAAGTTTCATGTCAGGAAGGATTGAAGATTATGCCAATGAGAATAATTGTAACAGACCTAAATTTGGAAGCCAAGGATTTATATTAAAGTTTTAGAGTAGAAATTTTGATAATGAATTCATATTATTCTATGCTAAATAATGTATAGCATATCAGCGTGTTAGTTTGTCTAATGGTTAGATCAGGGGAGCGCAGTGTCGAGCTGTCTGAATTGGCTCACAACTGTGAGTGCCAATCTCTGGGTAGACTTACAAACCAGGGCACAAACCACAAATTGGTTGTGTGTTCTATAATTACATTTCACCAACCAAGTATCAAGTGTGAACTCCTTAAGTACTATAAGAGTCTTAAGATGGAGCCTCAGACAGTTCTTTTGGTTAGTTTGGTTTATCTTGTCACTCAGGCAAGCCTGTCTTTGTGACAGATGGTCCCTTACATTAAAAATCACAATATTCAGGTTGCTCCTAGTCCCAAAGAGCCAATCACTTACCCTCGGTCAAGTGCACCCTAGCTCTCTCACCAAAGGATGCTTATAGCCAATCCTATAATAAATTAATTAGGAAAAAGAAATGAAAGTTATTTACAAGGTTAGAGCAGGTAAACATACACACACAAATGAGTTACAGTCTTAGGTTTCAAAAAGTAATAGAAGCTGGTGTAATGTGCAAGCTGTATAGTCTTTTAAGGCTAACCCAGGCTAGGCAGCTTGGGGATCCCTTGCTTATGCTTAGAAATACTGCCCTCTTCAAATTCCAAGCAGCGTAGTGATACAGTTCCTTCTGGTCAGGAATTTTTATTCCCTTTCCACAGAATTCAAACTGTGATGGAACAAGGGTTTGTGTGCATGTCCCCTCTTCATGGGTATGGTGGGGGCAATCAAACTATTTTGTCCACTGATGTTCCACAATGGTTCATCTAGTGTGTGTAGGCCTTCTTTTGTTGGGCAGAAGATACAGCATTTGTGGTAAACTGGTATTTCATACATGGTAATGCTTCTCTCCTGACTCTGGGGTTTCTAGTTTCAGAGCAAACACTTTTATAGGAACAAAGCTAAGATTTAAATATTACCATATTACATGGGATACAGATATAAGTGAGATTAATGCATGTAGCACCTCACAAACATTTCACCATCCAGATACCTGGAACAATGCAGTCCTGTGCACAACCAGCCAGGTCTGTTGTCACAGCCTGCCATGTCTGATTGACTATGGGGATCTGATGCATAGAAGCAACTTTTTTTAAAAAAAAATTGACTACGAAAAGCTAGAAGTCTCCTACTTCGGCCCATAATGAATTCAATTAATTTCCGCGATGAATCTTGAGTGCAAGCTTGACGTTTGCTTGCACAAAATTTTGCATTCATAAGCAGTAAATAAAAAGTGACTATGGGAAAGTAAAATTTGGTTTCTGAGTCATCAAAAGGTTCAAAAATAATTTCTCCCACTAAGCACGTGCTTCTATCATTTACCCTCACTTGTGCAAGTAGTCATTGACTTAAATGCAATTACTTATAAGAATACAAACTAATCGTGAGTCAGGATTAGAAACAATGTTTGTAAATTTTTCTGAAATTCTGATTCACCTCTCACACTAATGTAACTCCATTGAAAAAAATGGAGTTACTTTAGATTTATGCCACTGTAAGTGACAGAAGAATCAAACTCAACCATCTCTGCTATTTCTACTATGTATAATTTGTACTCACATACACAAACTTAGTTGCCTGGTTGCGTTCCAGTGGATAATATCTTTTCCTTATATACTTCTACGATCAAGTCTTAGTACTTTGAGAGTCACCTCTGACAAATGCTCACTTTACTACTAATACCCAGTTCTGAAGTTACTCCATGATAGACTGTTCAACAACAGAGCCACTGGACAAGACAGAAAAGACGTGTTTACTAGCAAATAGCGTTAACAAAAAAAAAAGAAAAAAAAAAAGAGAGAGGGGCTGGGTGTAGATGAGTGGACTCACCCCTGCGGCGCCTCCTGCTGGTGTCTTCTGGGAATTAGCTCAATTCAGCTCTGGAGCACCCCATACAGGCTGGTGATCCACCTGTCCGCTGGCCCCTGTGTCCCTCCCAGAACCCAGTGCCCTTTTACTTGGGGTGCTGCTCCTGAGCAGTAATCCCCTCAGTCTTAGGGTCTCCCCTCCCTGGGGAACCCCCACCTTGCCTCAGTATATGGCTACTGCCAGTCATTGTCTAGCCCCCATGCCCTGGGGCAGACTGCAGTATCAGCCTACTCATCACTGGCAAGAAGGGTTTGGACCTGCTGCCTTGGCCTACCCCGGGCTGTCCTCTGCAACCCCCACTACCTCTTGGCCTTCTGCTAGGCTGCAGCCTGGGGCTTTCCAGGCTAGAGCTCCCCAGCTCTGCTTCACTCAGGCATCTTGTGTCTAGCTTCCTGCAGCCAGGCCCATCTCCCTCTATAGCTAAAGAGAGAATACTGCTTCTGGCTTCCAGCCTCTTTATACAGGCCAGCTGTGGCCTGATTGGGCGTGGCCCAGCTGCAGCCACTTCCCAATCAGCCTAGCTTAGTAGCTCCCAGCCACAACCTTCCCTCAGGGCAGTTTGAAGCTCTTCAGGGCAGGAGCAGGTGACCACCCTGATACACTGGGTTAAAAAAGATAACAAAAAAAATTAGTGTATGCTTCTCTTTCCTCTCATTTTTCATTGTTCTGCAGTCTAAACTTCGAGTCCCTAAGTGATTCTGATTTCAGTAGAGAACAGGTTTTCCTTTGGAGCCTATGAACTAGTCGTATCTATTTACATTATCTTCTCTATGTTGACTCTAAGCTCTTTGAGGCAGACACCTTATTTGCAAAGCCCTTAGTCTCGACGGGTATTATGTACATGAAATAATAATGAATAGTCATAATAAATAATAACACTAAAAAATCCAGACCACTCACTACTGTGAGTGATCTGAAGAATTTCCTTCCCTTTGAAGCAACCTGTGCCACATATGTTGTACTCAAAACACTATTGTCCCACAGCCAGATTCTAATACCTCTGTCCTAGAACAGTACATCTATCTACAAGCAACCCCATTGACTTCGTGAAACTACTTGTGGAGTAAGGTGCTACTAAATGAGAGGAAGAGTATCAGAATCTGAGCCACAATAACTAGGGTCCAGAATTTGAATAATGGGTCTCCCTTTCAGCCCTTTTCTTACCATACATTACTTATAATTAATGTCAATAAGGGGAATTAATAATCTATCCTTGATTAGTGTCAAGTGTGCTGAGAAAAAAAAAATATTTCTACTGACTCTTAGAAAAAATGGACAGACATATTATGACTGTTAAATTCTCCTGGTCTTTTTGTCTGTACTTCAGGATACAGGGGCTTTCCTTCATAATATTTGCCTATGTAGTAGAAGAGAGCTCTTTTGTTAGAATAAGTAATGGCATTTAATAAGAATGCAGAGCTAAGCATTTCTTTTAGTATTGCAACTCATAGCTATGCCAAAGCAGATATGCAACAATGTGTTTCTATGTAATTAAAAATGTTCTACATGCTCTCTCTCACCAACAGAAGTTGGTCCAATAAAAGATTACCTCACTCACCTTGTCTCTCTAATATCCTGGGACTAACACAGCTACAACACTGCATACTACATGCTCTCTGCCCATTGTAGCATCTTTTCTTCTAGGCTATTAGTTCTTCAGTTATGAAGACCAATTGTATATAAAAAAATACTTCAGACACTTTTCTTCCAGGACAATAAGTGCATATAAATTATTTACTGGGACAGTAGTAAAGAATGAAGAAATACTAAAATTGCAAGGTTTGCCACTAGGTGGCATATGAGCCATATAGTGAATGGGTAGCAATATTGTAAATGCAGATAGTATTGTCTTGCACAAGATGTGAGCCTGTCTGAAGGTCTGTGGCCAAATAAGGATCTATAATTAAACGTTCTAGCCCAAAGACTTTGTTCTTATTGTCTGATGAGAACTACCCTTGTGACTTAAGCTCCCTAAAAACACTGACTATTCCAGTGTTGTTGGTTATGAGTCTATTATAAAGGAAAACAAGTTGGAGAAAAAAGTAGTTTCCTTTCCTGGCTTTTGTCATACAATTCAGAATTCCTATAATTTAACAACTAGATTTATGAAGACAGGTACATTTGGTAGATACACAAATAGATAAGACAAGACACAAAATATCAGAGGTTTTCATGTGTTTTAGAGTAGACCATATTTTTCCCAGAGAGATTATTTTGTGGCCCCGCCCATCCCACTCACAAGTGGAAAGACCACCTTCCTTCCCATTCGTGATCACATAACATCTCCCCTTTTCCCCTCAGGAATTGCTGCAACTAACATCAGACTAAAAAAAGAAAAAAAAAACTTAATGCATCTTTTGCTTATTTAACTGCAATTTAGCAACCAGAAACAAAAAGAAAAGCCAATATTATGTGACCAGCCAGCTCTTCGCAAGCCACCAAGCAATTCTATAGGAACTGCCATTGGCTCATGAAACACAATATGAGAAATGCCAAATTGGAAAGAATTAGATGCCTAAATCTGTCTTTCTTGATATACTTTTTTTGAGGTGGGGGAGAGCGGGGACACAAGAATATGCCTGAACCAGAACACTGGCTCCAAACACCCCAGAGCTTTTTTATAAATTCAATATCTGACTTTAGGTGCGTATTTCTCAACTTTCAATGTGGACAGGACATTAAACAGGCAATAAAAAACTCTTGAGTTCTACTCCCAGCTCTGCCCCGGGACTTGCTCTATGAGCTAGGGCAGACATTTCACCTCCTGTGTTTCTGTTTCTTCTTCTGTAAAAAGGAGATGAAGCTGGTTACCCAGCCTTGTAAAGCACTTAGAACTCTACGGCTAAACAGTTTGGTATAAGTACTAATATTATTTGTCTAGAGGAAACCTTTTGGGCGTTAAGGACTTCTGATTAGCCAATCAGATTTGATAAAGTTGTCTCTCTTCTTAACATGTATATTGAGCTTTTTTTATATTGAGCCCAACATTCTGAGTGTTGTAATGAAGATAATTACAAAAGTAAAACTATTAATTTTTATTATTTTATAGCACCCCAGGTGCATCTAGAAAACACAAAAATAGTCTCAAATGAAGAGCATGTTATAAAAAGGATAGTGCTGTAAAGACAATAACATTATATATTTTTAATTTTTCATAATTATTTGGTATGTATTTTTTGCCTTCTTGTTTCTCAACTGCAGCAAGTCCAGTTCCTCAAATATCTTTGAAGCTCTCTTTTTACCCATTTGTAAGGGGGTCCGCTGTCGAGAGAGGGGCTCCTCGTTCTCCGAGGTGCCTGGGAGCCAGGCCGCCTCACTACCCCGAGCAAGCAGTTCAGTCTGTCCAGCCCAGGCCCTGGGTTCAGGGCGGGGCAGCAAACACAGCAAAGTCAAATAGGCTCAGGCCCTTAAGCAGGGCTGAGCAATAATAGTTCTCGGCTTTGGCCTCCTCAGGCCCAAGGAGAGGGAGAGACTGCCACCCAGACGTTGGGTAGCAGGGGGGACGCAGGCCCTCCCACTCCACTGCGTCCCAGCCCGGGGCCCTAGCAGTGGCAGATAGTCTGCTGCTGTGTCAGTGGGGATCCTGGCCACAACACACTGACACTGGCTCCGGCAACTCTGCAGCCTGACTGGGGTCGGCTGCCCCCGGGCTGCTTCCGTATTCCCCCTCAGGACCTACCCTGGGTCGTCGTGGTGTCAGCGTAGGGGTCAACCACCATCAGCTCCTCAGGGTGAGTGTCCACCGGCGGGCTCAGCGGGTCCTCGGGGTAGGTGGTGAAAGGTAAGCTCGGCTCCTCGTCGGGGTAGTGAGCGGGGCCATGTTCGATTCCACCTCCGGGCAGCTGGAGCGAGGCAGGCTCGGCCAGTCCTCCTCCGGGTAGTGAGCGCGGGGCAGGCTTGGCCAGTCCTCCCCAGCGGGAGCTTGGGCACAGACGTCTGGCCCCTCTGACGGCTGGGTCCTCACTGAGCTCGGAGGGCCTGCCTTTATACCTCTGGGTTGGCACTTGACCCTTTGCGAGGCAGGCTCAGAGCTCCGTAGCTCCGCCCAGTCTGGCCTCTTCGTTCTCCGGGGCACCTGGGAGCCAGGTCGCCTCACTACACAATCTCCATCATCTGACACTCACCATCTTTCTTTGATCAAAGGTTCTATATAAAGCAGTGATGGACAGTTTTGAGCAAGTATTTGAACTATTTTGAATGAACAGAGATCCAGTTTTAAGAAAACATGAACCCATTTTTAATTTTTCATCACACGCATGCAAAATGTGTGGTTTTCCATGGCTTCAATGCAAATCCAGGAGCTGGTT
This sequence comes from Chelonoidis abingdonii, assembly GCF_003597395.2. NCBI lineage: Eukaryota > Metazoa > Chordata > Testudines > Testudinidae > Chelonoidis > Chelonoidis abingdonii. The sequence goes on along the minus strand of NC_133770.1, from coordinate 102,571,361 downwards.
TGGAATGAGTTTCATTTTAATGTGATGGGTTGAAACCAAATGGACTGAAATAAAATGTTTGCATAAACTTCTGCAAAAGAGAAATCACGGACTTTCATAGCATCTCTATTATTGTTATACATATGTATGGCACTACTGCTGATGGGGCAACTAGATCATGGCCCCATTGTTCTAGATGTTGTACAAACATGGTCTAGATGACAGCCCCTACCATAAAGTGCTACCTAAACCTAATTGCAAAAATATGAAAAATTATAGTAACTATTTAGTAACTGAAAATCACTTGTTCCATCTGTTTCCCTCTCAGCAAATGGTGACTTTGCTAGCAACTCAAACAGCATAACTAGATCCTTCTTCTGTTTTAGAGGTGAATGGTGAGAGAAAATGTAGATGTTAACATTGTTGAAATAATTCACCCTCTCCATACATCAATTGCTGTTGCTTCAGGCATGATTGCAACAGCACCAGTCCTTGCATTTGCCTCTTTTAAATTATAAAGAACTATTCTAAAGGATTTAACGGTGCGGGAGAAGGATTGTAGGAGTTCTTCTCCCTCATTTGTAGATGAGTCTCTTTTTGTCTTACTTTCTGCCTTTCTAATTTGTTGTTGTTCTTCTAAGGCTTGAGGCAAAGCCCATTGAAGTCTCCCATTGACTCCAATGGGCTTTGGATCAGGACTCACAGATTGAGTTTGAGGGTAAGAGTCTGGAATTCTGTTTTCATTCCTGGCATCATTAGTTTGGCACTGAGGTAAATCAGTTTGATCAACAATTTCAAATGTGCATTTGTTAACATAGACACCTAAAAAAAGTCCTGATTTTCAAAGATGACCCACATACCATTCTCATTGACTTCATGTGGATTAGGACCCCAGGTCTGACTATTTTGACTCTCATCCTTTCTGCCTCACTTTCATCATCTATAAAATACAGGGGTTCTATAAGGATTTTATAAAATATCAAGTGCCAAGTGTGATTATTAATTAGAAGACAAACAATTGCCATCCTCAGGTTTCCCAAACATCTTCCTCTTCCTCTAATTCTCTCTTCAAAAAGAAGAATAAAACTAAAACAATGGATGCATTCATCTTCTTCTTGGGCTTTAATGCAATAATTATTAAAAAAAGAAAAAACATTAAGAGCTAAATCACAAACTATTCTCATCACTAACCAATGATGTTTCTCAAAGGTCCTCCCTATATTTTAGGGCAGCTTCTTTGTTCCCTCTTTCTCCATCCTCCCCCGAAAAACACTTTGTCGATAGGATAAATGCTGCTGATTATGAGCTGTCTGTAAAATGTTTCAACTAATGTAATTTATTACTGTACCTGTAGAAGTTATAAGTAGGGCCATTCTTGGTCCCACTAAACTCAATGAGATTCCATTAGCACCAGGTTTTTCATTAGCCACAAAATCTGTTTTCCATCCATTTAACCACAGCCTGAAAATTGGGTAGTGTGGAGTCACATCACCCCGGGGAAGACTCCAAGGGGGACTGTACCTTGGGGCATAGGTCACATTCTTGATTGTCTTTAACCCGCATACAGAATGGCTGGGGAGGGGTATGAGGCAGGACGGAAAGGAAATATTCCTTACCTCCCAGGAGCAGTCTAGCTCTAAAAACAACTGATTTCAGATTAAGAGAGATTTTCAAATTGACAAAGGGTAGTTAGGAGTCCAGAGGATTTAGGCACATTGTTCTCTTAAGCTCCTTTGGAAACCCCAGTATAAATCTCAATTTTTTTTACTACAGCATAAACAAAGTACTAGAAAAATAAATAAATAAATAAACAAACAAACAAACTTTTGCAAAGATGTATAGTTGATGGAATTTCTGGAGGGTCAAAAACACCTATTCATGTTATCTTTCAAGCAGGATTCTGTCATTCCAAGATGGGTACATCATGCCTAGGGTGGACCAGCTAGCCTTTTCTAATGAATTGTGTAAGTAGTAAAACAAGGTAAAAAATAACCAACTCCAGGACTGTTGTTAAAGTCAAGGCACAAAATCCAAATAATCAATATCAGAAAAGAATTTATTACATCAATTCCAAATGGAATAAGAAGCCTACAAAAGAAAAACAGATCCTTTGTGTCTAGATGAGAGTAATTTATACAACAGAATAAAAAAAAATGAAGCACAAAATGCTGGGTTGTAGCAGTGAGTGTGATAGTCAGTTAGGGACTTTCTTTCCTGGTTTTTCTTTACAATGAAATGCTTGGATTTGCCAACAACTTCTCACAATTGTATAACAGCAATTTCATGTTGTTTTTTTGGTTTTAGTGTATAATATAAATCCCAGATGGATAATTCAAGATATTTCTTTATTTCACCTCTGAATTCATTTGGAAAACAGGAAATTAGTTATTTTTTAGGCGCTGAAACAGTGTGTGGGCAGATTCTTTGTGTGATATACAGGAACTATGCCAAATCTCCTTGGGATACTACTGGTGCCAGTGCCTCAGAGAGATAAAGTACAGAATATCCCAGCTGTGGGTAAACAAATGGTTTTGGCACTTGCACAGAAATTTTCTTTGATGGGAAATTTGTTCTTGCCTTTTCTGTTAAGCACGACAAGGAATTATGACAAAGAGCAATGAACAAAATATTAATTAGCAAACACTGCACTGACACAATGTTTTCAAATGAAACTTTACTCCACATATAGAGACACGGCAGTCTCTTATTATTGGTTGTTAGGAAAGAGAATATGACTTTTGTAAATAAGAAAAGTACCAGTAGAAAAATAATGATAAAATAAAATGCAAATAGGGAAGTGCATTTGTCAAATTCTGGTAAGTGCAGGGAATCCAGGCCAATCTGTACTCAAATGGGTACATGCCTATGCTGCAAACTCACCATTAATGTGCACCCTTTGGGCTATCATTCTGGTACTGACAAGAGGACAGAAACATGCCCTCACAGTGGAGCTGGGGTTTCCCCTTGTATAGGGGAAACCCTGCGTGATGTAAAACTGGCAGGCCTGGCTATGTATCACCAGCTTCCTTCTGAAAGGCCACATGCGCCAAGTTTCGGGCCTGAAGCCAACGTCACGGAGGCTGCATCTACACTTCCGGCAGCATGTAGAGTACAGACATTGCACACCCAGTTAGCACGGGTATAAATAGCAGTTTAGATGGTGAGATGCAGCTTAGACAAGTAGAGTACAGCCACACCAGGACCTTAGAGCATGAGCACTACATGGGTCTCTACATACCCAAGCTGTGCCTCCTTGGTCTGCACTGCTCTTTTTGGTAGTGTGGTGTCCCACTACTTCCCTGCTGCTGGAGCCTTTCCCTGCTGAGGCTCTGGCAGCAAGAAAGGCTCTGGCAATAGGGAGGCAATAGGGAAAGTCTCTGACAGGTCCCTGCTACCAAAGCTTTTCCCTGCTGCCTCCCTCCTGCCAGGCCTTTCATTGCCACCAGTGTGGACGCAGCCTGCTTTTCACTGCAGCAGGCAGCTACACCTACCCTACACACAGCAAGTGTAGACTTGCCCTAGAGTGACCCTGAGGCTGCTCTAATTTGTGTCATGGACTGAAGTAGCCTCTTGAGGCCCCCAGGATTGGAGGGGCAGAAAGACTGACGAAAGCCATATTTTTCCCCATTCCCACAGCTTCAACAAGTGAAGCTTGGTGCTCCAATGGATCCAACCTATATTCTTCTGGAATGAAATTCTCCATTGTTATGATGGTCTACTGCAAAGCCCACTGCACCATGATTGCCACACATAAGTGCTGTTCTTGGGAACCTGGGGTACAGCTGCCAAATAGGCATACCAGAGCCATGAAAGTGGCTTTGCACTATGTTGGAGACCAGCAGGTAGGGATTTAATTGGGGAGGCCAGAGGAGAGCCACGGCATCCTCTCACATTTAAAAAAATATATAGAAAAATTACTGTATGTATAAGTGACATTAAGAATTCACAAATTTAAAACTGTGGAGCTAGTTTTCTTCAAACTTAGACCCCACTCCTGCTTAACAGGGCCTTAACATTATGCATACGAGTTGTCCTGGCAGTAGAATTCACCAGTGCATAAATTTAGGCATATATGTAATTCTTTGCAGGATTAGGGTCTCAGACTTTTAAATCCCAGTGGGGGCAATAAAATATTTATTGGAACATACAGGGAAAACCTAATCATTTCATAAATGTATAATTGAAAAATCCTTAAAAACTAACTTGATCAAACTTTTCAACAACATTCCCCATTGTGCTGAAACCAAAAATGAAAATTTCAACCACACACTAATTTGATTGAGAAAGTTATTACAAAAGTTATTGCAACAAAGTCTTGAAATAGCATATGCTTCAAACCCCACTTAATACGTCTACGCTACAGCTATGTCTACACTACAAGCTAGGTGTGTGATTCCCGTGCTCGAGTACACACACTCACACTAGCTCTGATTGAGAATATAAGTAATAGTGTAGCCATGGTAGCTTGGGCAGTGGCAACAGAGACGAAGCCAAGTACAAACCTGCCTAAAACAAGTGGGTATGTACTCGGCACAGCTAAGCAGTACTTCTACTGCTACTACCCATGCAATGGTGGCTATGCCGCTATTTATACTTGTGCTAGCTTGATAAGAGCTAGAGTGAGGATGTGTACGCAATCAGGGGACTCACATTCCAATCGCATAGTATAGACAGGGGCGGGCAAACTTACTGACCCTCCAAGTGGCATACAACAATCTTCAGAAGTTTGAGAACTGGGGTGTGCCTGATGGAGCTCAGAGCTTCAGCCCTATGGAGCACACCTGCCAGAAGAGCTCTGGGCTTCAGCCCCACTCCCATTGAAGCCCCAAGCCCCGGCAGGTGCCTCCTGTGGAACTGAAGCTCCAAGCCCCCTGTTCCCACTGGACAGAAGCCCCAAACTTCCCCAAATAATCCGGTAAACAAAGAATGGGGGGGAGGGGAGGGCTCCATGAGCCAAACTTTAACTGTAAAAGAGCTGTATGTGACTCACGAGCCACAGTTTGGCCACCCCTGGTAACACGTACAGCAGGCCTGCACAACTCATAAAGCAGAGAGGGCCATATTATGCCAAAGAAAACAGCTGAGGGCCAAAACCCTCCAGCCCCACCAAAACACGCCCCCCCCAGTGCCACCTAGCCCCACTGAAACACATCCCCACCCAACACAAACGCAGGGAGCCCGGGAGTGGAGGGGGGAAGGGGCAGGGTGATGGGGCCAGGGAGGGGGAAGGTCCCTGGACCAGGGAAGGGGGCAGCAGTCGGGGCAGGGCAGGTGCAACACACACACGTCTCCCCTGGTGATTTCCTGGCTGCCCACAGACAATTCAACTCCCCACCCCAATCACTAAGGAGGCCACCTGAGACCAACCAATGCAGTAGCTGCCCTGCCCCCAACTGAAGGGGGGCGGTCTTGGGGGGGTCTCACAGCCCTTACTGGCTCTGCCTTGTGCCCAGTGCTTCCCACCTCAGCGGGCCCCAGAACTGATGCACCCACTGTACACCAAGCGGGGGGAGCGGGAGATGGAGACACTTGCGGTTCTGGCTTTTAGGGTGGTTGGAGTGTGGCATGCACAGGCGAGGCTGTGAGGTGGGGCCCCCCCGAGCAGGGGGCGAACCCAGCAGCCCCACCCTGCCGCTTACCCACAGGCCACACAGTGAGCCCCTGCAGGCCGCATGTGGCCTGGGGGCCACATGTTGTGCAGGCCTGCCCTAAAGTTAAGGTAGCACAAATGTTTTCCATTCTAAGGAGTTATTTTCAGTTACTGCTAACTTTGTCATTCTTTTGCCTTTCAGGCTGAAGTTTCTCAAGTTTGTTCCCTGCTCAAGAATGATTTTTTTAAAAAATTTTTTTTAAGCAAGAATGGTTTTATTGGGTCTGATCAAATTAACTGATTTATTAGAATATGGCCATAACAATAAATAGTCAATCTTGTTCGCTGATCAGATATTTGTAAAGTAGTGTTAGAGATATTTAAAGACTCAGGCATCTATATATAACAAAACATAAGAGAGGAAAGTCAGCAATTGACCATGAAGTGGTACAAGTGTCCAAACTGATAGCTTATGAAAGTGCATAGCTTCTTAAAATGAGTCCTTGCAGAAAATGTTAAACAGATAGCTGAAAGGAAGAAAAAGGAAAAATGGCAAATCTCTATGCTACCCTGTACTATCTAAAACAGCTTAATCAGTGATGCACAGTAATTGCTGCTTTAACAACAACATTACAATGTCTGCAGAAATACATTAGTAATTTGCTATAGGGACTAAACTAGAATAACTGTAATTTTATCTTACATACAAAATTTACTTTCCAATGTATTTTATTTTCAGGAAGTCTACCACGGAGCACTCTTATATTTATTGTATTATTTTAACTTCATTTGTACTGAAATTTATAACATAGCATATGTTATGAATTTCAAAACAGTTTAACATTTTCTAAAGTAATAAGACAGTAAGCATTATCCACTGTTCTGAATATGAGGCAGTTGTTACCAATGTGAGTACTGTTCAGCAGCATTTATGTAATAAGCAAGTGATCTCCACACAATTCCTAGCTGGTAGTTTTTGTGATGTGGACAAATGTCACAGCTGACACTAACTAGAAACTTTGTTGACTATCTCAGCAAAATCCAACAAGTGAAGGGGCCTGGAAACTGAACTACTTTCTAAATCAGGGCTGGTTAGGGTTTCCACCTTTATAACTGCTGATAACCGGAACCCAAAGGTCCTGCCTTGCCTCTTCCCCGAAGGCCCTGCCCTTACCTCGCCTATTCCCATAAGGCCCCATCCCTGCTTCCTCCTGTCCTCCCCTTCCCTCCCGTTCCCCTGTCACTCCCTTCCCACCCCAGCTCGGCTCCCTCTTCTCGGGGGCTAGGATGGGAGCTGCTACAACCTGACAAGGATCCTGCCTCCAATTTGGAGGTGGCCTCAGTGAGTAGGAGCTGGCACAAGTTATTGACCTGACACTTCCTCTGCCCCACAGTTACCGTACTTTTTATGTCCGGTCAGTCCATGGACTGACCAGACACTGCTAGGTCCTCTTTTCAACAGAACTTTCCAGTCAAAAACTGGGCACCTGGTAACCCTAATTTATGGTATCTGGACAGAGAAGCCAAAAAACGGACCATCCAGGGAAAACCCATACGGGATCAACTCACCCTCTAATAGAAAGGGCAACTACACAGATTTGCCTAAGGTAGCAAAACTGATGAGTTGATGAATTTTCTGCTGGACCTTTTGCTACTCTTTCACCTCCTTCTTATAACATTTTCAGAGCAAGAAGTTCACCAATAGCCGTGGCAGATATCCAGCTTCAGCAGTGAACATTTGATGCCAGTCCAAATTCGCCAGTCTGACTTGTGGAGGCCCAGAACTGTTAGTTACAAAGCAATCCCCACATTGCCCACAGGTCCAGTTAGACACTCAGTGGTAGTCAGGGATGTCGGAGTTGACTTGCCCCTCTTTTTCTGCTTCAGTGCAGAGAAGACTGCACCACCAGTTCCTGCTTCAATTTGCAGATAGCTGATGTCACAAAACTGGAATAGGTATGTCACTGCTGGTCTGGTCATGTCCTGTTGTGAAATTTTAACTCTGCAATACCATCGCCTGTCAGAGCACTGTGAAGTGAACTCTGACCTCCTGCTGGTTTAGCTGGGCCTCGCTGTGCCATCAGCCACTGCTCATCCAGGCTCCTCACCTCAAAAAAAAGATATACTGGCACTAGAAAAGGTTCAGAAAAGGGCAACTAAAATGATTAGGGGTTTGGAGAGGGTCCCATATAAGGAAAGATTAAAGAGGCTAGGACTCTTCAGCTTGGAAAAGAGGAGACTAAGGGGGGATATGATAGAGGTATATAAAATCATGAGTGATGTGGAGAAAGTGGATAAGGAAAAGTTATTTACTTATTCCCATAATACAAGAACTAGGGGTCACCAAATGAAATTAATAGGTAGCAGGTTTAAAACAAATAAAAGAAAGTTCTTCTTCACGCAGCGCTCAGTCAACTTGTGGAACTCTTTACCTGAGGAGGTTGTGAAGGCTAGGACTATAACAGTGTTTAAAAGAGAACTGGATACATTCATGGAGGTTACGTCCATTAATGGCTATTAGCCAGGATGGGGTAAGAAATGGTGTCCCTAGACTCTGTTTGTCAGAGGATGGAGATGGATGGCAGGAGAAACATCACTTGATCATTGCCTGTTAGGTTCACTCCCTCTGGGGCACCTGGCATTGGCCACTGTTGGTAGACAGAGACTGGGCTAGATGGACCTTTGATCTGACCCGGTATGGCCATACTTATGTGATTATGTTCAGGCAAATTCCTCTGTGAAGCCAGCTCTGTGCCATTGGTGTAGTTGGGGCTTGCTGTGAAGTCAGCTCTGTACTAATGTTCCCAGCCCAGTTTGGCCTCACTGCGAAATTAACTCTGTGCTGTTGCCAGTGGTCTGGTCTCACTGTGAAATCAGATTCTTGCTATCACCATTGGTTTAGTATAGTCCTGTAGAATCACTCCATACAGGATTCAGGCTCTCCAGGTGGGGAACCTACACTTGGACGGAGTCCCTGGGCTGGAGCTACTGGCCTGTTGAACAGAGTCCTCTAGTCTCTGTAGTTGAACTTGAATCCCATTCCCAAACCAGAGTATCTGTCAAGTTAGGATGACCCACACTCCAGGACCTATCTTGCACAATTCCCATAGTCTTTCATGAGCACAGGTACAGTAATAATCCCTTAGCATTTATACAATCAGAACATAGAAAAAAATCAAGAAAATCCAGTATGTGAAACTATGAGTAAGCTACATTATATTTCACATAAATGAGGCTGGCCAGAGCTGGCTTTTCCCATAAGGAGGGAGCAGAGAGTTCCTTCCCTTGGAACCATCTAGATTTGTGGCTTACACTTAGGCCTTGTCTATACTAATGCTGCAAGTTGATCTAAATTAAGCTAGTTAAGTTATGTAAGTGACATAACTTACGTCAACTTAAAGCGGTGTCTACACCATGCTATGTTAACCGTGCTATGGAGATGCTCTCCAACCGACATAGCTTCCGCCTCTTGCGGAAGTGGATTAATTAAATTGACGGGAGAGCACTCTCCCATCAGCTTGTTGCGTTTTCACCAGAGTCACTAAATCGTCACTGCTGCTTCAATTGCAGTGGCATCGATTTAGCCACGTAGTGTAGCCAAGGCCATAGCTTTATTCACTTAGCCCAACAGAGCTCCAACACAAAGAATTCTGTGCACATTGACAATCTGGGCCCTGTGGGCAGAATCTGGAGTTATACCTACTTTTTCTGGATTCTGTGCATGAGGTTTTGATTGTATTTGGTTATTACAAGCCTATTGTAGTTATTATTAATGATCGGTTCCCATTGATTCTCGGTTCTTTTCCTTTTTACTCTTCCCTTACTTTAAACCTATCCCTTTCCCTAATAAAGTATTGCTTCTTTTTAATATTAGCTAGTCCATTTTTCCTTATAATTCTTATTGCTATAGGGTATCTCTATTCATTTATTCACCCAAGTGCTACGGGGAGGCAACATGTACCTGGAATCCAGTGTAAGTCTAGTGACTGGCAAGCTAAGAACTGACACCTGCTTTCAACTCAAAGAGCACAAAGACCCCAGGTCCCACTGTCCTAGTGGAGGAGTGGGTATGTCACAGAGCGACTAGGGAGGAAGGAGTAAGTGGAATGTAGCACACTTTGGGTCCCAGGGGCTACCTAAAAAAATATTGCAGGCATGTATGCTAGACTAGATCAATTGTCATGATTTTTTTTTTTGCACAAGGAAACTGATAGAACACAAGGGTAGCTTGTGAAACTCTTTGAGGTCTTAAGTAGACAGGCCATCTGGGAGAGAGAAAAGCCAGCAAAGCAGATTATCAATTGTTAAAGTGGAGTCTTTCTATAAGCAAAATGGTCAGTTAGACACTTCCTATTTGTTCCCTAGCCTGGGCACTTCCTGACCTTCTTGGCTAGGATTAAAGGAAGAAATAAAGCTTCCTCAACCATTTCTCTGGTTTAATATTCCAGTTGCACAGGAGCCATAGTTTACCCTTTCCCGGCCTACCCTAATGGAGGTTATGTAGACCCTATCTCAAGTTTTTTATATAACTTTTTACTCCCTCTAACACATCTAGAGTACTAAAAGATGCTTTCCCTTGGCAAGTCCCAAAAAAGAAAACAAATTTGTAGAGTGCAGGCAATCCATTTTGTAAATATGATGAGCCAAAACCCAGGATTCTTTTTTAAAATAGCTAACAACAGGAAAAGTATTTAAACACCATATTCTAGATTCCCATCTGTTATAAATTGATTTACCTCCATTAATGTTAGCGGAGATACAATAATTTACACGCGCCGAGAACTTGTCCCCGTCATTTAAAAGATCTTTTTCCTTTTTTTTCTAAACTTCCTAAAACAAGTCTATTCAATAATGAAACATGGCCCCTGAAATTTCAGGGGTATTGATCTTTATTTATTTATTTATGGGGGATGAGGGGGAGGGTAATGGTATTTCAAACACAGGTCGGAATAAGAAACTAGTTTCAACCCTAACTATAAAGTGTCAGACACAATCTATGAAACATCCTGTACTGAGACACAATATTGAGTTAATCAGTAATATATAACAGCTCAGCCTTAAAAACTTATACTTACACCATATAAATAAGTATTTTCAGGACTGGGTCCATAAGAAAACTACAACATTTTATTGAGGAGAATATTACCATAGATATAACAATTCTGAGAATAATCATACTCTCTTCACCACTTGGTACAAAAAGACTCTGCCTTAGGCAGATTCATGTTATTTAACTCAACACATCCATTATCTATGAACAAGAGTTTGATCTCAAGAACGGTGAATGAAATTTACAACATTTACATTACTCTGACTCAAAAATGAATCTCTTGTCATGCATCTTACTAACTGCCAGACATCCCTTCTGGTCAATAAAAATGCATTACAAATTTATCAAAATACCAGTTGGTAAACAAAAATAAAGATGAAACTCAAGACACTCATAAAATTATTTGGCTTTTACATAAGAATTTCAGAACAAATGCAATGAGTTTTGAAAGCACCAGGAAATAGCTTGTGTTTGAAAACATTGGGAAACCATTAATAAATATTGCTCTCCACCAAAAGATCCTGCTCCATTGGAAAATACATAAAATGTAATTTACAATACTACATCACCAACAGCAACAATTCGTTCTTCAATGGTGATGCCGAATACATTATATCAGAGATTAAAGAAGTAATTATGTAACCTGTAACCAAAATAAAACATATAAATAGATATATAAACACATTATTTAATTATATGTTTAAAATGTGCCTATCCTAGGCTATACACACTTGAATAGATATTGAAAAGGGTTAAAAATTCCACAGCTGGGTGCCTAAAGTTAAGTCCCAAAATCCATATTTAGGTTCCCAGATAAGTGGCCTGATTTTTAGGGCCACTCACTTCCCATTGTGTTCAATGGAATCTGCAAGCACTCAGCATTTCCGACATTCAAACTGTTTATTAATATACTTACATATGGAGTCAGGTATTTGATTCTCTACTTGCATGGAACGGAGAGATAGGGACTGCAGGGAGTTGGTTGTGGCTCTCTGAGTCAGTTTAAGTATAAATTACGGTACCACAAGGGCATAAATTTCTCCTCCTCTGTTAAGTATCAGAGGGGTAGCTGTGTTAGTCTGGATCTGTAAAAAGGAACAAAGAGTCCTGTGGCACCTTATACACTAACAGAAGTATTGGAGCATGAGCTTTCCTGGGTGAATACCAATTTCACCCTCCTCTGTTGAATGTCAATTCTTTGATGCCCTTACAACAGCTACCTGGAACACTATGTACTTCCATTCACTTCAGTGATTCTGCATAGCTTAAGGGCATCTTTTTCTAAGGCCTGAATCCAAAACCCACGGAAGCCAAAGGAAACCTCTCATTCACTTCAATGGGCTTTGGATCAAGCCTCTAAAGCTATGTCTACGTGACATTTTAGACTAAGCTGGAGTGGACCTCTCAGCCTGGGTCAACAGAGTCAGGCTAGTGAGGTTCACACTAGTACTCTAAACATATCTGTATAGACAGTGTTTTGAAGTTGTAGCTCAGGCTGGAGCTGAGGCTCCAAAGCATAGGAAAGGGGCAGGCTTCAGAGCTCGAGCTCCAGCCTGAGCCGCAACTGCAAAGCTCTGTTTAAACAGATACATTGAGGTCACTAGCTTGAACTACCCTAGCTCAAGTCTGTTGACCAAGGCTAGGAGATTTGCTCCAAAATGATGTGTAGACCATACTCCTGGATCCCTACTTTTCATAAAGTTGTTGGACAATTCCCCCAACCCAAGTTTTTCACTCTTCTTCTAGTTGACTCTCAATATCTTCTCTCACATCTTTGTGCTGTAACATTTTGCAATACCATCCAATATTGAAACCACTGTGCAATGTGAGAGTGCATCATGAGATATATTTTGTGTGATCAATGCAATATTAAAATAAATTGCTTTGTGAAATATTAGTTATTGATTGTTGTGTAAGCATGAGCAGTGTTGTTCCAGAAAATATGTGCAAAATCTAAATGATGTTATATTTGTAGTCTTTTTGAAGGTAAACCCAGAAACTAAACATATCCATGTGGATTGTTGATGTCTGGTAAGCTTGCTAATGATAAAAAAAGTATGTGAGAAAGGTGAAATTGTCAAAGCAATCTGTCTGCTCCAAGAAAAGTAAACACTAAAGCTGAATAGGCATAGGCTTACCTTGAATTTGCATGCATATGGCTCCTAGAATTACTATGAATTATTCAAACCTTGAGGCATCAATTACAAATGCACTGTGTATCACAGTGTCATTAAAGAGTGCCATGAAAGACAGAGCCATGTAACTGACTCTTCACTAATTTGGACTGCCAGAGGGAAAGTGCATGTATCACAGTTACATGGCAATTTATGGTTTAGCCCTCTTTTAGTTCCTCACGTGCACCCCTCTGGTGAGAGGTTTTGTTGACAGGGTGGAAGCACGCAGTCCTATCACTCTTAGACTAGAACCCTGTGTTTCAGCCCCTGTGTTTCCCAGTGATAACATGTAAGACTTAACTGTATCCAGCATTTGAACAAAACTTTCCCATAGAAATCTGTGACTGGGGGTTGACTTAAGTGGCCCAAAAGAGGTGCTTCAAGAACAAATGTATTGTTTATTCACCCAAAGGTACATAGCAAGCATAGGAAAGGGTTAAACAACAAAAGTCTATATGTATCAGGTCTCACCTAAACTTTATCCTTCCTCTGAAAATTTTAGTAGCCCCACTTAGCCCAGCTACCTCCATTCCTGAGTCTGGAGAACCAGACTGCTCTGGCATTCCCTTAGTGTTTCTCTGTCTAAGGGCTTGGCTACACTGGAGAGTTGCAGCGCTGTAAATCCACCACCAGTGCTGCAACTTACTTACCATCCACACTTGCAAGGGACATACAGAGCTGCATCTCCCTGGCTGCAGCCCTGGTTGTACTCCTGCTCTGCCTCGGGTATAAGGATTGTAGCGCTGGTGATGCAGCACTGCTCCGCAAGTGTGGCCACCAAAAGCGCTATAATTGGCCTCCGAGGTATTCAGAGGTATCCCAGAATACCTGTTCAGCCACTCTGCTCATCAATTTGCACTCTATAGCCCTGGCCTCAAGTGACCTGCCCTTTAAATGCCCCAGGAATTTTAAAAATCCCTTCCTGTTTGCTCAGCCAGATGTGGAGTGCAATCAGTGAATCTTTCCAGGTGACCATGCCTCCACGGGCCAAACGAGCCCCAGCATGGAGCAATGGCAAGTTGATGGACCTCACCAGTGTTTGGGGGGAGGAAGCTGTGCAGTCACAGCTGTGCTCCAGCTGTAGGAATTACGATACCTATGGACAGATCTCAAGGGCCATGCTGGAAAGGGGCCATGACCGGGACGCAGTGCAGTGCAGGGTTAAAGTAAAGGAGCTGCGGAGTGCCTATTGCAAAGCCTGTGAGGGAAACCGCCGCTCAGCTGCTGCCCCCATGACCTGCTGTTTTTACAAGGAGCTGGACGCGATACTTGGGGGTGATCCCACTGCCAATGCGACGACCACGATGGACAGTTCAGAGCGGGAAGAGGAGGGGGAGGTGGAGGAGGGGAGAAAACCGAGAGTGAGGGTACTGGGGTGGGGGGAGACACCCTGGAGTCCCAGGAGGCATACCGCCAGGAGCTCTTCTCAAGCCAGGAGGAAGGTAGCCAGTCACAGCAGCTGGAACTTGTTGGTGAAGAAGAAGCAGAGGAGCGGGTTCCCGGTAAGCAGCTTTTATTTTCAGGATGGAAATGTTTCGGGAGAGGAGGCGGGGTTATGGCTGCCTGCATGCATGCCTAGATGTGGAATAGCCCATTGATGTGGTCTATCAGATCACGGTAATTGGCCTCGGTAATCTCTTAAAAGTTTCTGCCAAAGCGTGGGCAATGCGCTTGCGCAAGTTTATAGAGAGAGCCACTGTGGTCCTTGTCCCAGTCAGGCTAACGCGTCTGTGCCACTCTGCCACGAGGTGTGGGGGGACCATTGCTGCACACAGGCAAGCTGCATAGAGGCCAGGGCGGAATCCGCATTGCTGTAGAAGACTCTCTCTTGCTTCCCAAGTGACCCACAGCAGCGAGATATCTTGCAGGATAAACTCCTGTGGAACATGTTGGGATAGTGTTGAGTGTAGGTCTCCCTGCATCTGTTTGCTTCCCCCAATGCACAGAAACCCCAGTACAGCCTTGAACCAATCAGTCCCCCTTCCCAGCTGACCTGCAGCAGCGAGATATCTTCCAGGATTAATTAACGCTTGCACCCATTCCCCCTTACTCACCATTTCTTCGCTGCTGTGGGTTCTGTGTGCTCTGTTTGGTATGTGGAAAGTATGCTAAAGTGAGACTGTAAACTCCTTCACTATGATTATACACAATGCTGCCTCTCTGTTAAATGTTTCAATTTTTGTCTTTCTAATAACAGTGTCCTTGAATTCTCGACTGGCTGTATCAGAGACTGCTGAGAGGCTACAAAACCTGAGGAAGAATCCACGAAAAGCAAAGAAGATATGGTGAAAGCAGTTATGAATCAGTCTGCCAGAGAGTAAAAACTGCAGGACTAGAGAGAAAAAATGCAGCAGTGGAGGGAAGAGGAAAGCAGGAGAAAGGCAGTGGCTAAGAAGAAAAGCACGAAGCAGCTGATAAGCATCCTGGCGCACCAAATGGACTGTATCCAGTCACTCATAGCCATGCAGGCAGAGCACTACCGTGCCACCCCCCGCAGTCCCAAAGCTCTTTCCCTTGTGCCCCAATGTCAGCTCAAACCCCCTTCTCCAGCATCAGATTATTACCACCACCAGCTGCCCCCAACACCTGTACGTTCACCTACCAGCCCTGAGAACTACGACCCTTACCCTCTGCACTCAACCCCATTACCATGAAGCATTTTCATCCTGAAGTGCAGCAGTCATTGCACAGCACTCCAGGCAGGACATATTCAAACCTCTGACTGTACAGTTCCACCACCCACCCCCCTGCCCTTTTAGTTATTTTTCTTTTTCAATAAATGAATTCTTGGCTTTTAAAACAGTTTTTTTTATTGCAGAAAGTGAAAGATACCGTAGCCCAGGAAAAAACAGGCACTGCAAATCATTGTAACCACTGCACTTCACTCCCATGCAAGGCACCAAACATTTACTGTTGGCTTTCAGCCTCAAATTCCTCCCTCAAGGCATCCCTAATCCTTGTAGCCCTGTGCTGGGCCTCTCTAGTAGCCCTGCTCTCTGGCTGTGCAAATTCAGCCTCCAGGCATTGAACCTCGGAGGTCCATTCCTGACTGAATGTTTCACCCTTCCCCTTCACAAATATTATGGAGGGTACAGCACGCGGATATAACCGCAGGGATGCTGCTTTCCCCAAGTCTAGCTTCCCATAAAGAGATCTCCAGCGTCCTTTTAAATGGCCAAAGCACACTCCATAGTCATTCGGCACCGGCTCAGCCTGTAGTTGAACTGGTTCTTGCTCCTGTCAAGCTTCCCTGTATACGATTTCATGAGCCAAGGCATTAATGGGTAAGTGGGGTCTCCAAGGATCACAATGGGCATTTCAACATCCCCTACTGTGATCTTCCGGTCTGGGAAAAAAGTCCCGGCCTGCAGCTTCCTGAACAGGCCACTGTTCCAAAAGATGCGTGCATCATGCACCTTTCCAGGCCAGCCTGTGTAAATGTCAATGAAACGCCCCGGTGATCCACAAGTGCCTGGAGAACCATAGAGAAATACCCCTTCCGATTAATGTACTCGGATGCTAGGTGGGGTGGTGCCAGAATAGGAATATGCATCCCATCTATCGCCCTCCACAGTTAGGGAAACCCATTTGTGCAAAGCCATCCAGAATGTCCTGCACGTTCCCAGAGTCACGGTTCTTCTTAGCAGGATGCGATTAATGGCCCTGCAAACTTGCATCAACACGATTCCAACGGTCGACTTTCCCACTCCAAACTGGTTCGCACCGATCGGTAGCTGTCTGGAGTTGCCAGCTTCCAGATTGCAATAGCCACCCGCTTCTCCACTGGCAGGGCAGCTCTCAATCTCGTGTCCTTGCACCGCAGGGTGGGGGCGAGCTCCTTACACAGTCCCATGAAAGTGGCTTTTCTCATCCGAAAGTTCTGCAGCCACTGCTCATCATCCCAGACTTCCATGACGATGTGATCCCACCACTCAGTGCTTGTTTCCCGAGCCCAAAAGAGCGGTGTTCCACGGTGCTGAGCATTTCCGTTACTGCCACAAGCAATTTAGTGTCATACGCGTCAGGCGACTCGATATCATCATCAGACTCCTCACTGTCACTTTGGAGCTGAAGGAATAGCTCAACTGCCAAACGTGATGTGCTGGCGACACTCATCAGCAAAGTCCTCAGCAGCTCGGGCTCCATTTCCCACAGAAATCGCGCTGCACAGAAAACCGTTGGGAGACTCACAATGGCGCAAACGTGGACGGAAAAACAGTGACTGCTGGGATGTGAAGTGATGCACCACGGGCATTGAGAGAGGAAGCGGAATGACCTGCCCCTTCCGTCCCTTCCACAACCCACGGCGCCAAAATGGGACGAGGTGCTCTGTGAGATAGCTGCCCACAATGCACCACTCCCAACAGCACTGCAAATGCTGCAA
Organism: Chelonoidis abingdonii; assembly: GCF_003597395.2. NCBI lineage: Eukaryota > Metazoa > Chordata > Testudines > Testudinidae > Chelonoidis > Chelonoidis abingdonii. The sequence continues at coordinate 102,554,184 of NC_133770.1, read as the reverse complement.
ATGTGGCCACACTGCAGTGCTGGTAGCTGTCAGTGTGGCCACACTGCAGCACTTTCCCTAAACAGCTGTACGAAGACAGCTGTAACTCCCAGCGCTGCACACCTGCAAGTGTAGCCAAGCCCTAAGTCTCACCTCCAGTAACTATTGCCCACTCCCCTCTCCTTCCTCTTTAGGCAGGAGTCTTTAATGGGTTAGTGTCCCTCTGATTCTAGGCTTTAGCTTGGGAAAAATAGACCTGCTAGCCTAGCCAGACATGTGGGCATTTCCCAATTAATAGCTCCCCCATGATTTTTCACAGATTCCAAGGGCAGAAAGGATGATTGTGGTCGTTGTTTTGTTTCCTGATTGTTTTTACCCTAGCAGCCTAAGCAAGGAAACTGAGGTATATACGATATTCATAAAAAAATATACAGATCTCCCTCATTTGCCACAGCATGCACCGAGACTGTGAAACAGTGAAAAGTTATGCCTTTAATCACTAGCAGCCTCCTTCATATGCCAGCTCTTAATACTTGTCATGACTGGAAGAAACAGTAGTACATAGATATTTTCAAACAGCTACTCTCAAGGTAGTCATTAAGGCAGGGATTTTCAAAGCTGCTCAAGGGAGCTGACACCAACTCTTTTGGAAATTCAATAGGATTTGAGCACCGATTTTGCTGTATCTTTGTGCATAATCTTGCATGGACACACCACAGGGTAGAGGACATAGGAAACCTTCCCCACATACAAGATAGGCACAATGGGAGCCTTAGTGTTCAGGGAATGCAAAGGCTGATGTTAGCTGGTGCCACTACTGGTGATAGTCTAACTGAAGGAGACACTAAAGGCAAGGGAAAGGCCAGAGCCACCACTAAGCAGTACATGCCAACATCATATCTTGTGCCTTAACAAGACATGGCTGGAACCAATTAAGGCCAAGCGGCTATTAAATAAGCAGCGTAAAACCACTAGAGGAGATAGGTAAAGCTGTGTGCTTGGGGAAACGATTGGCAAGTACTGGAGAGATTGCAGAACACCAATACTGTGAGAAAAACCCTATTAGTATCAATGTGACTATGTGAGAGTAAGGATTGTAGGATAAGGTTCTGCATTTGGGAAGTCAGACAATACAGTGTTTGCCTACGTGGAAGTGTGGCACCTCACCTTGTCATTTCACTCACAGGGCACCATAGGGCCAAATACAGATTGAGGCAAAGGTTTCAAAAGCATATAAGTGACTTAGGGGCCTAAATTCTATTGAAAGCTTTGGGACTTAGGATCCTAAGTCATTTAATCACTTTTGAACATTTCATATGTATAATGCTGAGTATGGTTAAACTGGGTTACTGTAGAGGACACACTCTATAAGAAATCGCAGTGTAGCCTGTATTCAGTGGATATTACTAGATGCTCAGTACTTTTGAAAATGAGGCCACTTAATTAGGTGCTTAAACAGGGATTTAGGAACCTAACTTTAGGCACCTATTTTTGAAAATCTAAGTCTAAGGAAACATTCCCTCCGTCAAAAAGTAAGAGATAAACTAGAATGTAAGTTTTATAAGAAAGCTGAAGGCAATGGAGTGTTATGAGTTAATCAAATCCAGAATGGATTGTGCTTTTCTCCCTTTTTTTGAAAAAAACCAAAAACTATCAAATTCCATTCCATGGATTGCTAGCATGGCTGTCAACAGTTTCACATTTAGTAGAAAAGATGTCTGCTCTCAACTAAGCTATTCATCTGAATGTGTGCTATACACATCCATTCCAAAAATGATGCTGCAGATAGGAAGCATTATGAATGACTCCACAACATAATTACAGCTTCTCTTGGTATAATGTTTCTTCACAAAGACCAACAAAGTCAGTATTCCTCATTGTATGTGGAATTCCCTTCCCCCTCTCTTATTTTATTTATTTGTTTATTTGCTAGCAGAAACCTGAGAGATATTTATGGTTCTGTGGATGCATTTCAGCTTATGGGCCAGATTCTGATCTTGGTGTTCTGTTCCATAGACTGCAACCACTGGAGGGTGATGTAATTCCATGGACTTTAGCAAGCGTGGCATTCCATTCAGCACAGGGCATTGGTATCACATTTACACCCATGGAGGACAAGTTATTATATAGACTGGGGGAGGAGAGGAGTACAGGGGAGATGAGGGAGCTGCCAGGGATAATTCTTGCATCAGATAAACAACATTTATAAAACGTATACTGAGTTTTCTTCCCGTGTCTATATCCTGCTTTATAGAGAGATACAGTGAACCACAAAGAATAATACAAAGGATGAGTGCAGGTAAAAAGAAGTTAAAGACAACACAGTAGACAATACATACTTTTGCTCGGGATTTCAAGCTAATCAATGACTAGTTGTGGAATAAGGTGCTATGCAATGTGACTTAAGGCATCAGAGTCTCGGCTTAAGTTACTGATAGCAGAAAAGCAACTATTATCAGCATTATTCACATATGTTAATTGCTGATTCAAAACATTCATTGATGTTAATGAGAGTTTTGCCTGAGTAAGGACTGTATAAGTAATGTGCGTCCTAACCTATTTTGAACCAGATTTCATGAATGGGGGCATATTTTGACAAAAAACTACAAAAACAAAGTCCTTTTCTCAATCTCAATGATATTCCAAATATGGCTAAGTCAACAGTGAACAGGTGGTGTCTGTTTTCTCTAGCCACAATCAAAAGAAGCACTTGAAAAAGTATCTTCTAATTTGTACAAATCATAAAATTTGACATTTAGACTAAACAGAAAAATGTAGTTGAAAAGTTTAATTTCTAATAACCTGCCATCCCTGTCTCCAAAAAAAGAACAAGAAGTAGAAGAATACATATATATAAAAAAAACAACACACTTACTCCCTACAGAGCCCCTTTGGACAGAACTTTACAGCATGAGAAAGGGTATCACAAGCTGGAATGCATGATCATTAGTAGGTTTGCAATGTCCATATACAAATGTTGGCCCTGATCTTTTAGCTTGGGATTTTTAAAAGAGTCAAAAGAAGTTGGGTGCCCAGTTACTGTTGAATTTCACTGGGAGCTGAGTGTCAAACTTCCTTAGTCTCCTTCAGAAATCCCAACCATCATCTCTCATGGGAGTTATGCACATGATGAGGTTGCAAAATTGGATCAATAGCGGAGAAAATTTATCTTTCCATAAAGGTTACCTAGTACACAAAGCGTATACTTATGCTCCCACTGAAGTCAACAGCAAACCCCTCATTGATTTTACTGGGTGCAGGATCCAGCCCAAAATTCATGAAAATGATGGAGGGTAAAGATTAGCTAGCAGAGATTTTGGAAAGCAAAGCAAAAGCTCATCCATCATCACTGTTTTCTTGTTATGAAATACTAAAGAAATACTACCTGGACATTCATGAATTATATTTCAATAAATATGCTTCAATACATTCTGAAAATTCTGTAAGTCTTGATTTTTCAGCCTGGGCTCCAATGAAGGATCAGGTCCATAATTTCCGCAGAAGTATAGTATTGTTCGCAGTTTTAACCCAATCCTTCAAGGTGAACTCTACTTACTAACAGAGCCTTTGCCACTCTAAACTCTGAGCACCTCACCAGCAATGAATTTATTCTCACAAGAACCATCGTTATTGCTGTTTGACTTATGAGGCTCTAAGATACAAAGACATTAATGTACCCATAGTCACAGAGCTGGAAACTGAACCCAAATCTCCAGAGTCCCGGTGTAGAACTTAACAGAAGACTATTTTCCCTCAGTTCAAACTGACCTCCTATTGATTGGGAGATTATTCTTTAGCAGTCATTCTTGAATGATAAGTATAAAAGTTAGCTTAATGAGGCACTTTCCTTTGCTCCTTTGTTCCGATATCTATACTGTACTTGAAAGGACCACCTTGGCTAATGAGAGGTGCAGTGCTCATAATGACAGTTCCAACTACTGGAGCTAAAAGAGGACAAGTGTAGCAGTATAAGGCCCATGCCACACAGTTGAGCATTATGGATACCATCCAAAAAAGAACATTAGTAAATTTACTTACTACTCAGTTTATTCAAGTATATTGTTGTACTGGTAGTACTTATTGGAATCTATGGCAGATATCGGTGACATAGCTGGATAATCCTAAAAATAACAACAATAAAAATATATACTAGATAAAGGAATATTACTTTACTTATTTTTTCCTTAAGAGTTATGAAAACTCTAGAGCAGCTATGATAAGTTTTCACACACATGTATTATTTCCTGGGCTGTGGCATAAGCGGCAACTTTGTCAATGAAAGTGACCTAAATCTGCCACCCTGGGATGCTACTCAATGTATATATGAAATCGTAGTTTGTTTCACCACTGCCAAAACACAGGACTGAGTGTTTTGCCTTTTTAAGGGATTGAGTCACAGTACAGAAATTGGGGTGGAATCAATAGATAGTCCACACACAGAACTTCCTTTCCTGGTAAGGAATTCAGCATATTAAGTGATTGCTAGATTGCACCAATAGTTTTTTAAGGCAGTAGGAATAGTTTATTGGGGCTCTTACTCCTGTATTGTACTCCTACTGTTTTAAGAAGAACATGTATAAATAAAATGCAGGAGAAAAGAAAAAAGTGTATTACACCCAACAAATATGTAACTGAGGCAGAAAATATTTCATTTTGTTGCCCCTGATATGTGACCTTTACTTTACTATGAAAATGTGCTTGTCCTGAAGGTCTTTGGACTGGAGAAGTAATCTTCTTGATCCTCAGACCAGAAGGCTAATTAGAACAGGCTCATAACACATGAACCTAATAACTGTCAGTCAATGGAATTTTTGCTATTGTCTTCCTGGGAGCAAGATGGGGCCATAAAGTCTTGTCAAGACTAGAACAAAAAGGGTGTTCTTAACAGATGTTAGCTAATGCACTAAGAAATTTGCAAAGTCTTTGGTAGATAAGGCAATGTATACTTCAATATGTACCAAACTGGTTGAGGTAAAACCTGGGCTGCCCTCAAGCTTTAATTCAATCAGTTCATCATGTGTTAAAGGCAGTGTACTTCATCTACACTAGATGTTTCAAATGTGTTAATTAGAAGATTAGCTAACACATATTTGTGACAATAGGAGGCCCATGACACCAACTGACAGAGGGCACACAATACTGCAACTCATCTCAGGACTGACACACTCATGACCACAAAACACTATTGTTATAATGTGTATCTCAAAGGTGTCATGTAAGAGATCATCTGTAAACTAGTGACACGCTGGTCCCTAAAATCATTGTGTGACTTATGTTTAGATTGTGTGCAAAATGTTATCTATGTGTGCTAGATATATGTTATTACAATGTGTTTGGAAGACAGTCCTTAAACCAAGGCTGTCCTAGGGAAAAGAATATGGATTTTCCTGTGTGACCAGTTGGATAACATGAAGAAGACAATGAGAATACATTTACATATCAGTTAAACAAAAGCCAGAGAGAAGACAGTTTAGTGATCATGCTGAGGGACAGAATCTTCACCCAGGAAACATGTCTTGCTCTTGAGGCAGAGACAAGAGACTTTGGGTAACAAAAGGAGCAAAAAAAAAAAAAAGACAATTATTCATCACTTAGGGGACATAATGTTCAGCACCCTAGAATCCTGTGAAAGTTGGATGCCCTACCCTATGGAGCAGGAGATGCTGGTAACTTGATCTGGGTATGAAAGCAGCTTAGGCAAATATTGTAACTTGTTAAAAATAAGTTTTAGTCATTAGAAATCATGTTTTATTTTGTTTTGTTTGTAACCATGCCTGTCTCTTTTTCTCATGCTTACTATCATTTAAATCTCTGTTCTTCGTTAATGTCAAGGTTTTTTCCCCCACTTTGAACTTTAGGGTACAAAAAGTGGGGACCTGCATGAACACTTTTAAGCTTAATTACTAGCTTAAATTTGGTATGCTGCCACCAGCCAGAATTTAGTGTCTGGCACACTTTCTGTTCCCCTAAAACCTTCCCTGGGGAACCCCGACCCAAACCCTGAGGTCTTAAACAGAGACAATTCACATTTCCATCCTTTCCCTCCCAGTTTTTCCCTCTCGGCGTTGCTTGAGAGGCTGTCACCCTTGATCCAAACTCCTTGGATCTTAAAACAAGCCGGAATTAACCCATCCCCCTGCCTCTTCCCCCCTAATCCCTAGGTGAGTTCAGGAATCATTCCTTGGATTTTAAACCAGGAAAATCACGTCAGATTCTATACAAAGACAGCTTTTAATTAGAAGAAAAAAAATAAAGTTATCTCTGTCAACTCAGGATGGAAATGCTTTACAGGGTACTCAGATTCAAATAGACTCGAGGGACACCCCCCCCCCGTCTTAGATTCAAATTTACAGCAACGAGCGTAAAATTCCTTCCAGCCAAAAGAACACATTTACAAGTAAGAAACACAACATAGACAATCCACCTTGCTGGCTATTATTCATTTTTGCATGAAAGACTGATTCAGAAGATTAGGAAAAGCTGCATGAGTCTGTCCGTCCCTCTTCAGTCCCGAGACGTGAAAACACAACCAAACAAAAAGCACAAACAAAGACTTCCCTCCATCAAGATTTGAAAGTATGTTGCCCCCTATTGGTCCTCTGGTCAGGTGTCAGCCAGGTTTACTGAGCTTCTTAACCCTTTGCAGGTAAAAGAAACATTAACCCTTAACCATCTGTTTATGACAGTTAATAAACTTATGCTTGTTTTATTACAAAACTATCTTAGTGCTCTATATTGAAGTGAAGTGTGAGTCTTCGGCTAACCTAACACACTGCTGTGTTGTTGTATCAGCCAGGCAAGGTACTATCAAACTTCAAAAGGACTTTTATTTTTAAAGTGGAAACCTCTTTACCAAGCTGCTGCTGCAGCCTCTGTAACTCTCACTCTGCCTCCTCAACTCCTCCCCCTCCTTCCTGTTCCTTGTCCTTCCAGACTCCCAACCTCCAGTGCTCCCAGTTCTAATAATTACCAGCAACATCTAAACACCACGTGTGCACTGTCTCTTTGAAGGCAGCAAGCATAATTTCTGTGAGTGCCCAGTGAGAGGGACTGGATACTGCAAAGAGACAGGGGTTCACTGATTGTCACATGCAAAGCAAGGTTTACATTGGCAGAGTCTCAAAGCTCTCACTTGTCTAAACAGAGAGGTGACACCATGGCTTACGGTTTGGGGTGTTCTAAGCAGAATGTCACAGTTCTAAAATCTCACCTTTAAATCCTAGCCTGGACAAGGTCTAAGTGTACATCACAGGAGGATGGACCAATAGCAATGTCAAAAGTAAAACTTTTTACAGTACTTGGTGGAATAGTGAATTATTCCTAGTACTTCAATGCCCCTGAAAAGACTAGGATTCTGAGAATATTCCTCTAGCTTTAACAAATCTAATGCATTTATTTTCTACTCACGTCCTTTTTTATTTGATATGGCTATCTTTTCCATGTAAATGCATCGATGAGAATTATACAGTAGCATTTATTGAAGTATATCAAAATTATTATGAGTGATCTGCAGCATCCAAAGTGACTAAATGGAGACAGCTTATTTAAAATTTTCAATACATGAAAGAGAGAACTAATAACCACAATTGCTAATAGCTCAGAGAACCATTTCTGTTGTGCAATGAAGAACAAATTCCAGATGTAGGAAAAGCATTTATAAAGTGAGCTGAATTTCTGAGGTCTACCTTTCAAGTAAACCTTTGTTTATTATCATAAGCATCTCATGAGTACTTTCTTCAGCTGCTTTAAACTTGCTGCTGCTGCCTTACATTGCTTTCTCTACTAGAAGAGATTCTGCATGTCAAACCATATGAATGAGAGAAATCTATAATTTGAAATAGAAAACATAAAAACCTCATAGCTCCATTAATGATCTGTGTGTTAAACAACAGCAATAATTAAACTTCTTTTCTACCAGGATGGCATCAGTGGGAAGTACTTGGGAAGAAAAATCCCAACACATTTATTTTGCATACTGAGGGACAATATTTAGTGAGATAAGTATCAAATTTGAACAGGAATTCTTGAGATTCCAATGAAAGGAATCCCTGGGGATGTTCTACAGAATTATCAAGAACACAATTAAAAGGTACTTAATAAAGTCAAAGGAGGACAAGGTATGACTCCTTAAGGTAAAATTTTATTTCCATTGACCCATTACCATCAAATTACTATTCAATTATTGTTTACTACATACCCCGATTGGGGTGACGGGCATGAGTGAGTGAGTGACTAATGATTAAAAGATGAAACAAGACCATCTATTTAGCAGGAAGTTATGTGCCTATACCTGCCGCTGGCTTAAAAGAGCACTAATAAAAATAAAAACCCAACCTTGATATTTTCTCACAAGACCAATAATCTTTCTATCATTTTAAAAAAGAGTCTGAAGGCCAATACTTTCCTTCCATTCATTTTCTTTTCTGGCTTTATAGTCTGGACCTTGCTAGTGGATCAATATTTTATTGTTTCGTTGCCATTCCTCAGACTATCTTAAACAGTGACCTCTGCAGTTATATCTAACACAATACATGGAATGGAATTTGGAGCAGGGTGTTTAGTGCCTCTGTGATCAGCTGCTAGTTGATCACAGGCCTGCCTGCTGTCTGAGTGCTGCAAAACCTGTGGGGTTACCTCGATCCATGTCTCCTCAACACTAAACCTGACCAAACAGTGTGTATATTTGGAGGGACGCAGTATCAGTCACTGTGGGGCTTACTGGACCTAACCTGCCTAGCTGGTATACCAGAGCCTACTGCCTCCTTGTAGGGACATGGAATCAGAGGGCAGTTTCCTTCATGCTCCCCAGGGGGTTACTTTTGGGAGCTACAGTCTACTCTCTCCCAGAGCTGCCCACTAACTGACAAGCACTTTCTGCTTTTAAACCCCTATTCCACCGCTACATAACTGACGGCTAGGGGGCAGAATCTGCCTTACCCACATTAGCTTTCTTACTCCTTTCTCACTGGTGCAGGGTTTTCACACCCCATCACAGCCTCCCTCTCAGGACAGGATAAGGTGGATATTGTGGGAGAGGTATAATCACATTTTCCTTGTGCTGCTTATTTCAAAATGTCCTAAATGTCTGAAAGCAGACTATTAGTGGAGGGCTTACAGTGACAGGCTTCATTCACCAAATGCAGACACATCTGATGGGATCAGCAGCTGCAGTTAATTAGATGTGTCAGGTGAGTTCCCTAAGCACAGAGATACAAAGAAGCCTTTTTCAGTCACTATGCTAGCCTCAAGGAACTTCAGCATTGCATTGCTCTTTAGGTTTTAATTTTAATTTATATTTGAGTTACAGTACTTTAACCTTTGGACTGTGGTTAATTTCTCCACAAATGATTTAGCCTGCTGACCATTTCCTATGACTTACCATATATCTTTGTTTGGAAACCACTGTTTCCATTAAATTTAATTACTTTCCCCTGCAGCTTGCATGGTAAAGGTTTGTGGTAAAAGGTGCAGCTATTAAAGGAGTGCTGCTGCTATTAAACAAGGTCAGCTGCTGTTAAAAACTACATAGTAAAGGCACAGGCACTAAATGAGGGTGATTACTATTTGAGAGTAGCTTCTAAATGAAGATATATGGGTATGCCAGTGACTTTTGCACTAAACTATGTTTTAACATGATATGAGGGGCTTGGCAAGGTATTTCCACACTTTGATTTTACAACACTATCATGTTAAAATGCTATAAAAATAAAATGTATGATCTTGAATTGTTTGCTTTATTAGGAAAACACAGGGCAATCTGACTCTCTTTGTTAGAAGTTTTTAAGTTTACCATCAATTTAAACTCTTCTAATATAGTTCAAAGGAATCAAATATTCAGAAAATACCAAAACATCTATACAAATCTTCCCCCGTATAGGGAACAAGTATGAAGTTCTCAGTTTAAATACCAGCTTGGGGGGGATATGGTTTGGGAAATCACTGCTTGCCATCTTCAAGCACCCATCTGAATTTCTGTAAAATAGCAGTCACTAGAGAGGCTGCCATTCTTTTTATTTGATTTGATTTGGTTTTTAGAGCTCCCTTTCCAAAGAGCCAGACCAGAGTGCCCTTCAAAGAATGAGCTTTCAGAACACACTGATCTTCATAATATTTTCAGGGTGACATAGTGATCATTAACAAAGGTATTACAATGATGTTGTTTCTACTAGATAACATGACATCAGTATTCCCAACACATATTATTAATCAAATATACAATATGGTTCTGATCCAAAGTCCATTGAAAGATTTCCATTGATTTCCATGGGAATTTGGTTAGGCTTTGTATTCTTATTATTTGCTTCTAGTAGAGCCCATCTTTATGTGCTTGACATTGCACAAATACAAAAATCCCTGTTCCAGAGAGTTTACACCAATATTTCATATTTTCTACAATCCATGTGACTTCCCTTCATAAAAGGATTCCAGAATTGTCTCTCTGTCTGTATGTGACTCCAAGGCCTACAATGTCTGTTGAGCCAGTATGAAGCAATGGAAACTACTACAAGCAAGGCTGAGAGTTCTTTTTGTTTAGAATATCAGCAGGTTCTATCATCACTTAGATTTGGGGGTCTGTTCCCATACATACTGGTATACAGAGACACATGACTTTATGAATTACGCCCATCCAAAAGCACAGCAGCTCTCACTGATGTCTGAAAATCAAAAATCAAAAGCACAGGCTTTTGGATGGTCATATTTTAAATTTATTTTATGCTTAACATAAATTTCATTGAAATAATGATCTAGCACACATTTATTTATTGGCAGGTGTTTTATAACACAGGTTTTCTTCTCTAGGTATAAATTATTATGTCAATACCCATTTGGCAAACATTTTCAAATTATAGTTATCAACCTAAATCCATATTTAGGCACCTAAATGAATGGCCTGATTTTCAAAAGTCAGTGGGAGCTACTGGGTTCTCAGCATTTTTCTAATTTAGCAGGCCATATTTACTTAGGTACTTAAATAGGGATTTAGGTGCTTCATGTCATGCATCCGAATTTGAACAGTCTCTGAACTTAGATTTTTTACTTAGTTTTTTAGTTGTTTTTTTTAAAGAGAAAAAGTAGAAGAAAGAACATGAGAATAAGGCGCTTCATTATCCAAAACATCAAAGTTCTACAGCAGGGGTTCTCAAACTTGGGGTCGGGACCCATGAAGGGTTTGCAAGGTTATTACATGGGGGCTCATGAACTGTCAGCCTCCGCCCTGAGTCTCGCTTTGCATCCAGCATTTATACTGGTGTTAAATATATAAAAACATGTTTTTAATTTATAAGTGGGGTCTCACTCAGAGGCTTGCTGTGTGAAAGGGGTCACCAGTACAAAAGTTTGAGAACCGCTGTTCTACAGGCTTACAATACATTTGTAACAGTGTATGTAAGTTCTATGATCTGGGACTGTTTAGCTACACACTGCTAGGAACTATGGAATTTCCAAAGTGCATCAGAGCAGAAAGCCCGTTTGCAAAATTACAAAGTACACAACAGCCTTCTCTACCTCCTACATACCTTGCAAGGTCTGCAGAGGTTGAAGCAAGGGCTCCTGCAGTCAAGGGTCCTTGGATCAACACTTGAATATAGCTTCCTATGCATGCATGAACTTTCCCTAACACCTGTGCACTGTACAAAGAGTGAGGAAGCCTTCCTTAGCCCATTCACACCTTACAAGTTCCATAGGGGTGTGAAGCCACTGGCACAGTCCCTGTACGTTGTTAAATATTGAACAGTAAACCCTTCTAGCCCCCTTTAGTACATTTTCCACCATACAGCAAAGTTAGCCTCATACATGTGCTCAGAGATGCATTTCTTAGCTGCACAATTTATGAATTAAATGAAAAGTTAATTGTAAAATGCACTTGCATTTACACTGCATGCAGTTCTTCAGACTCATGACAGTTGTTTGTTCCATTTTTGCTATATAACTGTTAGAAAGGGGCATGCTATTTGTTTTAGGGGGGAGGAAGTGATAAAATGATACACTTTCTTTTTACTCAAAGGCTGCTCATTACCCCTCCCCCAATTTTTTACCTTTGAGTAGAGACTAAGCCTGGAGAATTTCAACTTTAACTAAGCCTGGAGAATGAAACCTTAACAGCAACAGTCACTGCTGCTATAGGTTTTGACTTGTACTTTACATTCTGCTTTGTGTAATAATACAGGAGGGGGAAAGAGAAAGTAAATTCTGTCAAGCAGTTTAGGGAGAACGTTCAGATAATAAGGGAAGGAAACCTCATGCATTCTTTAACCCCTTAGCTCATGGCATTCCATGCTGGAACATTCTCTAGGTAAGTGTGTATCTAGAATAAATGTGTCCCCTCTAAGCTTTTCTGACATGTCCAACTGACATTTTGAGGACACCCTGTCACAGGACCACACAAATATATAGTGACATTGGGGGATGATTTGTAAAGTTTTCTGCATTTTTCAGTAATTTGGAGATAGGAGTAAGGGTAGTGTAGAAAATGGGACTCATGAGTTGGTTCAATCACTAGCTTTGCCACAGAATTCCTGGGTTACCTTGGGCAAGCCATTACACTTCTCTGTACCTCACTTCCAGTTTCTTCCTCCCATTCTTTTTCTGTCTTCTCTATGTAAGAATTTAAGAGCAGAGACTGTCACACTACTTGTACAGCACTTAGCACAATGGAAACCCAACACTGATCAGGGGCTTCAGGTATCATGGTAAGAAGAAAAATAATAAATCTGAGAATTATTGTTTTTAATTTTGTGCTTTAACATGAAGATTGCTGCTCTCACAGGCAAAGGGAGGTGCTGAGGAAGTATCAGCAAAGGAATCTGAAGGTCCTTGAGCCCACAGCAAATTCCAGTCAACGAGCTAACAGTTAAACGTTTTGTTGGTCTCCAGGAAAAGAGAGAATCTGCAGGCCATATTCAGAGTGCTACAGGAATTATGAAACATTCTTCACAGCAGGCATATCTCTTGGTCCTGTCAAGCAGCTGCTGAGTCCACTGAGCTGTCTCCAACTCCCATCTTTTCCATCAAGCTCCGAATGGCTCGCTCACCTCTCAGATGGTGGAACCTGCCAGATTGCTTGACTTTAACGGAAGCTTTTTGAACTGCTTCAGAAACAACCACTGAAAATGTTTAATAACTACCACACTCCCTCCTTGAGATATCTCTGGGCCTTTGTAACTATATTATCCTACCCAGCTCTGCACATGTGCAGAGAGAGAGGATTCAAATAAAATCCATGGCTCTTCCCCACTTCTTTTCTCCCTTTCCTTTGTCTTTTTTTTAAATCAAATAACTATATGGGTTATTCTACTATTACTAGAAATTCTTTATTTAAAAAGATCAGCTTAATAAAGAGAAAAAATTGGTCTAGCCCATGTGTTTTTAAGCACAGCAATTGCTGATAGAGCAAATTTAACAGCTGAGAAACAGTTAAGGACAAACGCCCAAGAACAGTGGAAAGCAACAAACATACTTAAGATAGTGGGAACAATATAATTTGCTAACAACATTTATGATGGTATTCATCAATGGTGGTTATAGATCAAGATTGTGGTTACCCTCTATACACAACAAAAGATATGTTGGATGAGAGAGCCTATCTTTTGGCCTTTATTTGTTTGTGAAACATCCCACATACTGACATGTTTGGTACTGTGTAGCTTACTGGGACCAGATCATGTCCCATCGTGCACTATAGCAAAGGTGTAAAAGGGTATAACTGTGTCATAGTCTCCCTCCCTTTTGGGCTACTCCTGGGGCACAGAACAAGACAAGGCTCCTTATTCTGGGCTTGTAACAAAGCCGTGACTAAGCCCTTGGTTTTTATCTAAATAAAGCAATCATTGAGATGCTCTGTCTTGAAGCTTTCTCTCATGGAAACATGGTCTGCTTATTTTATGATACAGTATGAGCATGATCTGAAATACTGTGGGCAGATCCTCAGTTGGTATAAACTGTCATAGCTCTATCAGCTTGGGAGCTATGATAATTTGCTCCCACTGCAGCTGTGTGCCGCTGTCTACTTTGCTTCTTAGAGTAGAGCATTGCATTTTGAGATATTAAAAAGGATTCTGTCCTTGAATAAGTTGGGTGGGCTGAAGAGAAAACAAAATAGGTCTCTCTTAACATGGGATTGTGATGACACTTAAAAGCTGCTACATTTGACAGCATTCAAAATTCAACAGCCTATTTTTAAATTGCCGTGTAATGATTTTAGGGAGTATGTGTTGAGTTTGTTTTCAGTGGTGGCAAGGAAACTCAGCAACATTGCATATTGCATCCTTCAGGCACAAGGAGAGGAGATCATCTCTCATTTTTTTTTTCATTGAAAACACAATGGTGCCACCATTTTTTAAATTGTGTTTTGAACATGCTGAAAAATATGGCAAGAAAGAGATACCATGCTGTGATGGTGCTGCCCATGGGAGCCAGCTAAGGTCACTCAATCATTGTGAACTGCAAACCAAATGGGACAGACAAACCCCAAACACTAGTGAATATTCTAATACTTAGATTTACCAAGCCAGCACAAAACAGCTTCTATAGTACCTCACTGGTTACTCAGAAGTCTAAACAACGCAGTTCCCTTAAAGTACCCAGCCTCAGGCCTTCATCCAGACACACCTGTCAGATATGATGACGATTACTGAGAATCTTATCTCATCATATAAAAGAAGAGGTTCTTCCAATCCCAAAGGATCAGCCACATACCCAGGTTCAATTATAACTTAGATCTTACCCAAAATACACGCTATAGCCTATTAACTAAGCTAAAATTTATTAAAAAAAGAAAATAGAGAGAGTGTTGGTTAAAAGATCAGTATACAAACAGACTTGAATTCAATTCTTGAGGTTCAGATACATAGCAAAGATGAGCTTGTAGTTACCAAAAGTCCTTTAAGATATAGTCCATAGGTTATAGTTCAATGTTCATATTCAGGGTGGCTCCAGTCAATGACTGCGGATCTCCATCCTTGTGGCTTATGGTTTTCCCCTCTTGAAACACAAAGCAGATCTGAGATGAAGTAGGATCGTGTCCCAGGGTTCTTATACATTTCCAGCAGCCTTTTGGGCTGAGGCTTAACTCCTTCCAAACATCCTGGCAATTAACACAGGGTAATTTATCCATTAAACAGTTCCAATACAGGTTACCACAGCCTTCAAAGAGACACATAGACAATAATACTATTTCAAGCAAGTATTTTCCTAAATGTTAATATTCCTTTTTTGATCTCTGAATTAAAGCCATAGCAATAGACAAGATTTGTTTTCTTACAGCACAAGACCTGAGCAAACACCTACCCTTCTACTTCTAACAATGCAGACTTGCATTTCAAAGCTCTATTCATTTACATATCTTCCTAACCAGTTTCTGAAGTCCACCCAAGGGTCAGGTCAGCCTGTGAGTTAATTAACTCTTTTTGGCCCTGTCACCTTCCAATGAAATATTATAATACACTCATAACGTCACACATGCTGTTCCCCTAGGTAATAGCACAAACATAACCAAAGTTTGCAGCAGTAATCACCTTTACAATGTGGGTTCTTTTGTCCACAACCTGCATTAGTATATTAGGTATTGTGGCAGGTCAAACAAAAAATAAACACCACACTCATGGAGTTTGTTTACCTGTAAAGGAAACCCCTTCTGTAGCCTGGGGCTCTGTTTCAGTTCACCGAACAAGGCAGTACAAAGTAATTACAGTTTTTTCTTAGAAATTGTTTTAGACCCTACTTAGAGGGTTCTGCTTCAAAACCATTCCAAAATACAACAAAGAAAGTGGGTTCAGAAACACAACCCTATTTCTTTTCAGTTCTCTACTCATAGGAAGACAGGGCAGGATTTATATGATCTCTTATCTCCAAGGGTTACAACTTGGCTGCCAGTGAACCCCTGAATCCCTGAGAAAAGCCCACTGGAAACTACTCTGAGCCAGCTTTGTAGCTCACCACTGAGGGAGATCAGGCCTATGCTGTTAAATGGCATCTTGAGATTCTAGAGGTATGAATTTCCCCTGACCTCAGACTATCTTCTGAAGACAACTTCCTCTCTCTCAGTGATCCATTTCCCTTGCCTCAAAGGCATGTTTTAAGAGGCAAAACCTGGAATAAGCTACTTCTAGGCCAAGAGCATTCCCTCACAAGTCTCAAAGGCCTATTACTCTCCTGTTGTGGGGATGCTGTGAAAATAATTGTCTATGGAAATTTGACTTGAGGAAGCCATTTTACACATTCCTTTGCCACCATTTCTGAACTGCACAGCATCCCTGTCTCCTTGAGCAAGCCATCATGAGCACTTGATTTACTGTATGTTAAAACACCACTCAGATAAAAGAGTTCCAGGTATGTTCTGTGCCAAGGAGTCAAGTGTCACCTTTCTAGTTCCATCCCAGTGAAATCTCCTAAAGACACATTTCAACACTCTCGCTCCTTGAAAAGCTAACCAGACAGGTATGCACAAATTAAGTTGGCATTTCTTTTATCCTTCTGGTTTCAGAACATGGCTATTGCACCTGAGCAGTGAAGAATGGTATCTGGAAGACATAGCAACCCCAGGAAAGAATGAAAAAGCTTAGTCTATTATTGAGCAGTTCAGACAAACTGAAGTGGTGAAAGGTCACACAGTTAATTGTGGGCTAGAGCCTCATTTTGAACTGTACCCATTCATCTCTACAACAATCCTCTGCAAAGCCAAAGTGTCCACTCAGAGCCTTACTGAAGAATTGAAAATACTGGGCTCAGTGAACAAGGTAGTGAAATACGTATCTAGCCCCCAATTAAAAAAAAAATCTCAGGAATAGTGCAGGTCCGTTGAGCTGCTGAGTGGAAAAAACTAATTTGTTTCTGTCCCAGTAACCACAAGGTCTATAAATACCAAGTTGTTGCACCTGCCAAAACCCTGCATTCTGTGCTCTGTCAGAATAGGACATGGAAATTATACAATCAGGTTTTCTAAACATGATGTCTTATCTTGGAATGGAGCAGTGTTCCAGATGAGAGGCTTTTCAGTTTATCTGAAGATACCTCTGCCAATTGCTATTACAGGTTTCTCCCAGATAGCACAGAGAGCTTGTGTTTTAGAAATACAATCAGCCCAAAATAATTAAATAAATATTAAGTACAAAATGTCTGTATTTATAGTGAGACTGCTGTTACGTACAAATGCTTATTAATATTTTGCAAAAGATACCTGCTTATTCAAAGCATGCACAATATGGAGTTTGAATTAAGCAGCACTTTAAAAACAACCACACTCATTAGAAAAGAATATAATATTTTAATATTCTGCAAAGCTCAAAAATAGATTTTTAGATGAATCCAGCAGCTAGATATTTCACTTCAAAGGTTCTCTATAAAGTAGGCTAAAATGACTAAGGTGATTCTAAAAATAAGAGAGACTCATCACATTCCTGATAAATAATTTGCCTGTTCTTGACATATACACATTTTATAATGATACTGAAATCCAACCCTGGCACTAATTTCCAGTTTTGGTGAATTTTGTGCCATGCAAACGCCTGTTCTCACTTTCAGGTGACATTGTAAACAAGAAATGGGCAGCCTTATCTCCCTCAAATGTAAACCAACTTGTTTGTCTGAGCGACTGGCTAAACAAGAAGTAGGCCTACCTGGACTTGCAGGCTCTATAATGTTACATTGTTTGATTTTTAATGCAGCTTTTTTGTACATAATTCTACATTTGTAAGTTCAAATTTTGTGATAGATTGCACTATAGAACTTGTGTTAGTTGAATTGAAAAATACTATTTTTTTGTTTTTTACAATGCAAACATTTGTAATCAAAAATAAAGTGAGCACTGTACACTTTGTATTATGTTGTAACTTAAATCAATATATTTGAAAATTTAGAAAAAATTCAAAATATTTAAATAAATGGTATTCTATTATTGTTTAACAGTGCAATTAATTACATAATTAATCATGATGAAGTTTTTTAATTACACAATTAATTGTGATTATTTTTTTTATCGCTTCACAGCCCTAAAAAAATCATCTTTTCCTTTTGAGATTAGTGAAAATCATTCCCCTTCTTCGTGACTTTTCCATCTTAATTTACCGTTTAAAGAGCCTAAGTAGTTGCCCCCTTTTCTTATGACCTTGGTTTCATCATTTAATATTTTTGTGCCTCAATTTATCCATCTATGAAACCAGTATAATAGTTACCCACACCAAGAATGTAGTAAGATTGGTTTCATTATCACTTTGTAATTCTTGGATGAAAAATGGCATAAAATCATGAAGCATTTATACTGAATAATATTGAAATCAGATAACTGGTAATATGGGATCTGAGTCTACTTTTAAACGAATGTAGATCAGGTATTGATTTGATATAAAATAAGCATGAAGGATAAAAGAATCAGGGACATGGTCTTTTATAATCATTATCTTCTAGCAGTATCCTATCTTTCTATGTACTTTTCTTGGAGGAAAATATCACCAGTTGAGAAACTTAAAGCTACTGGACAAAGCACTAGAAAATAAAATGTAGGAAACTATCATGCTTTGGAAAAATGGACAGACTAAAAGACTTAGCGTTAGTAATGCTATGTCATTTTTAATATCGGAATCTGTGGCTCGTGGTCATTAACATCTGTTTTAAGGAAAATGTAATTTTAGATAGTGCAGGATATTAAGACAGTTACTTAGGAAAAATTTGTGAAAAATTAAAAATAGTTCATGAAATAAAAATGGAACACTGAATAGATAGCCCAGGAACAACTGAAACAATTAGCCATAAAATGATAGAGAGAGGGAAAGAAATCATCAAATTGTGAAATTACTTGACCCAGGTTAATAACTTTTACATTACAATTAAATGCATGTGGACTACAGGAGATATTTTCTAGATATTCAGATATACATTATTTTAAAGTTGCTACATAGAAGGACAACAAATCTCAGGGATTAGTTCTCTTTTAAAAAAAAATTAATGAGAGACAAAAATGATGCATTGTTTCCTACGTGGACTAGTTTAACAACATAACTGGTAACTATTACAGTAAAAAGAGTAAACAGTTACAGGGATACAGTTAATTTCTGTTTCTCATCCAAAATTGGGGAAGAAATGGCCTATTAGGGATAATATTTTGTGGGAACCAATTCTTATACCACTTCTCACACAGTATTGGCAACCACCAAAATTCAAATATCAGGAGTCAGACCTCCTGTCCACAAAATCATGAGATTTTAAAAAAAGATTATATTGTTTGTTCTGATCTCTCTTCTCATTTTTGAACTCATCTTGTGTATGTGACAATTACATTGCTTCCAAGTTTCATAAATATGTAGTGAGGAATATGATTTTGGTCCCTCACTGCAAGAACTTGCACTATAAGACCCAGCTGAGACCAAATCACACAAATGTATATAAAGAGCTGCCTGATAGTGAAGAGAGTTTTCAACTTTTTGCCCAACCCCAAAATTCCAGTTTATTAAAACTGTTGCCCCTCGTCCCCAACACCACATCTGTTCATAACCCAGTGGTGAACATGAGATACAAAGATATGACTCAAGCTATGTGAAAACCAGTTTGATCGTATGCGTAGTTTCTTTATTCAACTCCACCTCCATTAGAAAGGTATGATATTCCATGTATCATAACTTTTCTTTAAGCAACTGATCAAGTTACATATGACCCCAGAATATCTTTTATTGTATGGTGCTCCTAGTTCAATGCTCCAAGCCTCCTAAGAAGTCTCCTGTACTTATCTTCTATGGATGAAATACACCCTTGCACAGAGGGCCAGCCCGAGGCACTAAAAAACACATGAGAATCAAGCTTCTGTATAAATAAGCTGAATCCCAAACCCTTGGGAATTATAACCACCCACTCTTCTGTCTGTGGGGTGGTCCCTTATTGTTCCCTAATGTCCTTTGTTTTGCTTTAGCTTTTGATTGTTCAGTTTTATATTTTGCTTTTTTGTGCTATAGATCATTCTCAGGTTTTGTAATGCATATTTATCCCTTGCTTAAAAGAAGCTGAACATTACTGGTGGGCATTGGTTCATTACATCTATGTGTGTTGAAGATGGTTAATGGAAACAAAGATGGAACCGCTCCTTAATTGTCATTGCTTCTGCTGTTTATCTTAACCATGGATATGTTAGCATTTTTTGTGTAGAGTATCTATTGTTGCCTCTGCTGTGGCGTGAGCACCACTGATTAATCCCCTTGGGTTTTTTGCTGGTAGTGTAGTTGTGTAATAGTTTCTGGGACTTTGCATATTGCTCAGTTTAATAGATCGCAGAGTTCAATTATGGTCATAAAATTCAGTCATATTTAATGCTTGAGATAGTCATGATGGAGTTACATGAACCTCTACCTGGGGGAGGCAAAAAGTAGGGAGGAGGGGGCAGAGGTGGAGTGGCAGGCCTACTTATGAGCTCACTGATGCAAGTAACACAGAATTTATAAGATATTAAATAGGATCAGACCCCACAGGTGCCAGAGTGCTCAGCCTTGACAAACAGAAGCTGCAGAATCAGGAATGACAGATTAAAAGAGCTCTAAATATAGTTAAATGATTTATAGTTGTGACTGGAAAGCCCCTGCCCTTCATCCATGTTGTGCAATTCTAATGACATCAGTGGGAGCTTTACTGTTGTTCGAGGTCAAAATACTGACCTTCCTCTGTAAATACAGTTCTGCAGGTCTCCAATCACCTAACAGTCCTTTGCAGACTTGGCTCAGATCTTCAGCTGGTGTGAATCAGTGCAGGTCAATCAAAAACAGAGGAGCTAGTTGACAACCTGACCCTTGGTATCAGAAAAGGCCAATCCTGAAAGGTGCTGAGATTGTTCTAATGGGCAGTGGGAATGGAATGCATTCTGCACCTGAAAAGATTAGAGTAAAGTTTCAGTTTCATGCCATTGTTCTTTAACCCAGCCTCCTTATACAGGGATAGCTGTGTGCTATAAGAGATGCCAACCATTAGCCATAGATACATGCTGGGTACAATAAAGGAATTCTATTTGTAAACAAACTTAAGTTGAACAATATTCACCTATTGTATAACTCAGATATTGTGGGGTTTTTTCAACTTCACATGATTAAAAAGGACTTTGCTCATTTGTAGCTATGTATTCAACACACCACTAGCAGCTAAAGAGTAAAGCAAGATCATTTAAAGGTTGATAGGGATTCCAAATTGCATTCCACTTATTATATGTTTTAAAATAACTAATAACTAAAAAAAAATTCGATGCCAAAGGAGGGCTTTGGAAAAGTTTAATCAGTTATTTTTCTCTTTGTGTTCATGCAAGATTGACTTATTGCCAAGACAAGGTATTTGAGATGAGTAAAACTGTTTAAACATGTACCCATGTGGTATTGAATGAGTAAAATCCAATCCCTTTTGAGTTTACTATCATGTTTGTGTCAGCCTCACATCTCAGCAATCTAGACTGCTGGTTATTCTCCGTTCAGCTTCTGACACTGTTACTGAATGATGGAAAATATAATAGAGGTTGAAATGTGCAGTGGTACAGCATCCAGCATACTGTGCTAATGTTAGTGTCTGACAATTGCTAACACATTACTAGATCTTCACAGAGCTCACTTAATATTCTGGTTTGTAAACTAATTAAGCGCAGTGATTTATTCGAGTTTCCTTTTTTGATTTGTTTTCAAGCACAACATTAGTAGTTATAGTACTTTCTTTGTCTCTGTCATGAGGGATTTAACTCACCGCTGTTCTGGCACCTCTTCCTGGTCACTCTGGGGATTAGCTCGATGCCCCTTCCATGGTTGGTCTCTCTGGTCTGCAGACCCTCTTTCACTCCAGGAGATGCAGTATCTTCTTTGTGACTTAGCCCTCTGTCTAGGTCACTCAGCATTCTCCCTTCCAGGTACAGTCCTTCAAATCCTCTCTCATTCCCACTGGGACTTAGGCAGTCTTCCAGTGTGCTGCTCCCCCAGGGGAAAACTGGTAGGGGAAACCGGGCCTGTCCTCTACTCCAGGTTCCAGTCCAGGGACCCTCAATCCAGAAGTTCTTGGCTTTTGTCTCCCAGCCCTCGCTGATCCTTCCATGGACTGCTTCCTACCATTCTGATTCCGCTCCTCTCTCTGGATGTACCAGCTCCTAACTCTCCTCCCCCATCCCAGGGAGTGACTGCCCTTTTCCAGCCCAGCCCCTTTCTGTTGCTAGCTACCTGGCTTTATAGCCCCCACCCATACCTGTCCAGGTGAGCCTGTTTTCAATTAGTTTCCAGCTCCATGGCTTCTCCCCCAGGTTCAGCCTGTGGAGTTAATTGCCTCCCTGGCCATCTTAACCCCTGTCAGTCCTGTGTGGGCTGGACACCCCATGACAGTCTCCCTACCTCTAAGTATATTAGTGATATATCTATCAGGACATGTTTGCAATTTTTTAACATGAGTACACTGAAAAGTTTATCCAGCCACTTGGTTATTCTCACATCCTCCGAGCCCTGCCCTCATTCCTCCCACTTCATTACATGTACCTAAACCACTTAATATTCCTCATTCTTTGTTAAAATTCTGTCCACCAAAGACGTAAGGTCCATTATATGGAGACATAGTAGGCAACATGTCATGTGATTCTTGGTATCCTTGAAATAACTTCCTTGTGAGAAGTGTCCAGATACTGGGATAATTTGCACTGATTTAAGAACTTAGAGAGATACCACTACTTGCTTATTGATACCCATCCCTAAGGACATTACTGACCATTGTACAGGGTTAAATATATCAAATCTGCCTCCATTCTGGTCTTGTTGCTTTGCTTTGGGTGACACCACTCTGTTTCCACTTCTCTCAGAACAATTCTGATCAGGTCCCACTTTTCCTTGGCAAGCCCAATCTGATCTGACTTTGTTCAGTGCAGCTCCAACTTGCAGCTCAGCCTCTTACTTCAGTAGTTGATATTCTGGAGAAGAACGCAAAAGTAAAATAAAAAAATATTTTTTAAAAGTAGGACTTGGTCTATACTTTGGTGTAGTATTGTAGCTCAGCAACCTCTTAGAGCTAACTAGAAAGGGGCTTAAAGGTGTTCACAGGGGTTTCAGGAATCTCCTGACTCTGTTATGTACTTTCTAGTTCACTGAAGAATGTCATGTGAGTTCTCAAATAAAGGCCAGTGTCGCACTGGTCATCAATATCATAGCAAAACACATACAGATGTTGTTTAAGGATTCATAGGCCAAAAGGGACCATTGTGACCATCTACATATGGCACAGGCCACAGAACTTTCCCAAAATAACCCCTAGTGCATATCTTATAGAAAAAGAACATCCAGTCTTGATTTGTCAGTGATGAAGAATCCACCATGATCCTTTGGTAAATTGTTCCCATAATTAGCTACCCTCACTGTTAAAAAGAAAAAATGTATGCCTTGTTGCCTGCCTGGAAGGTAGTGCTTATGTTGCTAGACAATGATAGTTTCTGGGAGCTGATCCACAGCAGGCACAGCCAAGACTTCCTCACACCAAGGGCAGAGGGTGGTGGGGACCCTTACAACTGTGGCTACCCTTAGGGAGCCTCACACATATTACTAGTTTCCCTCCATTTGAAGGACTCAATTTCCTTTTAGGCTCTTATCAAATATGATGAATCGTTTGTGTAGCAACAATACACTCCTAAACCCACACTAAAGTGAATTGAACAAAAATTAACCCATTTTCATTTGAAATTCCACCTAAAAACCCAACAATCACTTCATTGCTTTGCATATGCATTTTAATACATATTTCTTTCAATTTCTGCCTTTCACCTATAGATGGCACCACATTTTTCTTCTGTGGAGTTTCTTTAATAAGGGGTCCCATAGTTCATACGGCAATCTAATAATCACCGTACATATGTAATTATAAGATAGCTACACCAAAATGATGTATGTGGGTTTGTGTCTGGTAATATGTCTAAGTGGGTATTGAAGAGGTTTGCCTAGTGGCCATTTAGAGATTGTCATGATCGTTTTGAAATCAAAAGGTTTTGTACAGCATTCTGGAGCCACATCATGTCTTTGATTTTACTTTCCAGCTGACTCTCACCTACTCATTTCCTCCAACTCTAACAGCTCATACTTCAAGTACATAAAAGGTTATTACAAGGAGAAGGGAGAAACAAATTTCTTAACCTCTGAGGATAGGACAAGAAGCAATGGGCTTAAATTACAGCAAGGGAGGTTTAGGTTGAACATTTGGAAAATATTCCTAACTGTCAGGGTGGTTAAGCAATGGAATAAATTGCCTAGGGAGGCTGTGGAATCTCCATCTCTGGAGATTTTTAAGAGCAAGTTAGACAAACACCTGTCAGGAATGGTCAAGATAATATAGTCCTGCCATGAGTTCAGGGGCCTGGACTAGATGACCTCTCAAGGTCCCTTCCAAATCATAATTCTATAATTCCCCTACATAGGCCATGGCTTATGCCTAGGGAAACCCCGTCCTTTCACTAAGCAACATGACTTTAAGATACCTGGACAGTAAGTGCAGTGTCTCACTAGCAAGGCAAGAGCCTTTCCTGCTCTCTCTGCTGTAGTTTGGTGGAGACAGGCTGCCTCCATCCCTGTCTGAGGGATTTGGAGGGGCAGTGGCCAACCATCCTGCTTCTGTTCTCCACAAATCTTCAGGGATCTCCAGTGGCCATATTCAAGGTGCCACACCATGCATACTGTATGGCTTCTAGAAGAAGCAGCCAGTGGGGATCCCTGGAGAACCACTGATTGTCTATCTTTGGAGTGGCCATTGGAACAAAGGATAGGAAAGCCTGTGAGTGACTCCAATCCCTTCACCCACATCAACAATAGTAAATTTCTGGAAAACAAAAGGAATAGCTGAGTGTAGGGGGTAGGGCATTGAGTGTGCCACCTGAATATTCTGGAAGTTTTTGTGAATACTATTCCAAACATTTGGATTTTTCACTCAGGTTGCAGATCCCTAGTGCGGCATTATAGAGAAGTTAATTTCTTTTTGCTTGTATTAATATACTCTTGGATCCATGCAGGGCCGGCGTTACCATTTAAGCGACCTAGGCAATGGCCTAGGGTGCCAGAATTTGGGGNGTGGCTCTGGGGGACCTACCGCAGTCGTGCCGGCGGACAGTCCGCTGCTGTGGCGGCTCTGGTAGAGCTGCTGCAGTTGTGCCAGTGGACGGTGCGCTGGTCTAAAGGCTCCGGCGGACCTACCACAGTCATGCTGGCAGCAGGTCCACTGGAGCCTTTAGACCAGCGGACCGCCCGCCGGCACAACTGCAGCAGCTCCACTGGAGCTGCGGCGGGGGGTGTGAAACGGCCATCTGCCTAGGGCGTCAGAAACCCTGGTGCCGCTCCTGGATCCATGTAAATGAGGAGAGTAACTTGCAGCCTGACATGTAAGCAAATAATATTTGGAGAAGGATGATGTTTTCTATTGTCTGTGGCCTTTTTGATTCATGCAATATTAATGTGCCTCCTGTGCGGAAAACACTTCCTCCGGCTCAATGTAGTTTGATGTTTGACAATGACTTCATATTCACAATGCAAATAGACAGACTTCTTTACACACAACCTGCAGCAAGAAAACACATTTTCTTCCTATCTACAATATTTGCAGTAAGGAGGGTGGGGTGAGGCAGTGCCTCCAATACCAACCTAAAATGAACCTAAACAATTTCTTTTCATGGCACCTATTTTAAGGTTACATTATCACAAGATGACTGAGAATTTAAAAACAAAATCCATAGCAAACATAGGAGTACTCAAGTTATCTAAGTTCTTAATGAAAACAAAACAAAGATGAAATACATAGAACTATAATATATTTACATCAAAAGACCCACAACTCATCGACCAAATTCAGCCCATGCTAAGGATATGTTAGCAACAGCTGGGAAATGTGAAAGAAAAAGGTTACATTTTAATCACTTCTAGAAGCTTTCATTAACCTTTTTGCATGTGCCAAAGTTTCTGTTTGAAAGGGTGAATGCAACACACAACCTACATTACACATAAACATCATTGGGGTAGCACAGAGTAAATACCAGGACTTCACCCACTGCTGGCAGCCATTAGAAGAAAACTATCCCTCATCAATAATATTGCACATCATTTTTTGATATTCCCATTGTCATTTGTAAATACAATAAAAATTAAGGCCCAGTCCTGCAAAGATTTACACACATGCTCAACATCAGGCACTGTGAGTACGGCCATGAGAGCCAAGATTTCATGTCACCTACATAAAAATAAGCACTCGCATAAGTCTTCACAGGATCAAGGCCTTAAAAACACAAGCATACTTCAAAACTGCAGTAAGTGTTCAGGACAGATTCTGCCATTCTTTGTTTCTATGTCTGTAGCCCATGGGTTTGGGAACAGTCTTGAAGGCAAAAAACTGGGAACTGTTAAAAGCTTCCAGAATCCTCATACTGGGAGGAAGGGATGCATAGAAAGTCCTCAGCTGGGAAGTTAAAGGGCAATCTATTTGCCAGCTGACCATTCAGTTTAGTTTGAGGCAGAGATTTTTGTTTCAGGTCTGTAGTAGTTTTCTGTTAGCTCTTCAAGTTCTTCCTGTTTATTTTCCACTTTCTATGAATAATTATGTTATTCCTTCCTGCTCCTCAAAAATGGAGATGAGGAGAAGGGATGAGAAGTTCCTCCTGGCAGGGTTTCTGGGAATTTAAATAAAACCACCACCATTCATTTATATATATATTTCTTCTGAATTCTCTATCAGGGACTTCTCTGTGGGAGATGGAATCTCCATTTCCCTTTATGGTTAAGACATCCTTGTATGGTATGCTGTTACTGAGTTATGGCTCACTTATGCCCTATGCCATCCTACTTTTGCTCAACCTAATCAGTTCCCTATTACATCAGTTTCCTCCATGGTAGTCACCCCCTCTCCTCCAATGGGAGCATGGCGAGTGAGAAAGTGCCAGGATTAGGATTTCCTGACACCTTTTGAGACTCCTCATCCCTTCATGAAGCCAGGGAAGTCCTCACATCCTACATCCAGCCCCATAATTTACAGACAGAGGGGCAGGAATGGCTCTGGGGAAGTAGAGCTCAATGTTGCCAACTCCCATGATTCTTGTGATATTTGCTATTTTTTGCACTTTTGCAAATGAGTGCTTCTGGTAATCTTGCTTAAAGTCCCAGCTCTTGATTGATTAATTGACAATCTTTTAGCTCTGCTGATTGCAGAGAAACCTTGAAAACATGAGCCAAATGTTTCCTGAAGTCTTAAACCCTAGAAAGCAAATGAAAAGACCCAAGATTTGTCATCTTTCAATCTCTTCTATTTTTGTCTTGAGACTATGTAGCAAAATTAACAGTTAATAAATTTTAATGAAAGATGTGTCTAAATCCCCTAGACTGCTTTGAAGATGTCAGCCACACACATTAATAATATGTAACCTGATTTTGTTTCTGTACTGAGGAACATAGAAAAGAACTTGATTGTATTTGTATTAATAAGATAGGCAATGCAAAACACAGAAACAAGCACTCTGCTAGTAAAGTAGTAATTTCTTCCTGCTTAGTTCATCTTTTCCTTTTGTGAAGTGGATATAAAAGATAACTAAAATGTGTCTGATGGGGGTTAAGTGTTTCCTGGGTAGAAGGAAAATCAATGAAGGTTGCATAAGGGATCTCACACAGTGAAGTTTATCCTCTAGGTCATTAAGATGAGGAAGAGAAATTAGAATTGATGTTAGTGCCAGTTATTGCTGAGCGCTCATGCTTGAATTGGTGCTGATCAACCTAAGACCAGGAGGAGGAAGAACTACAGTGTATGAGGGAGGAAAATGAAGATGTGGAAATAAAAGATAAATACAAATAAAAATCTTTGCACAGATTTTCAAACTTTAAAATTTTTTTTGACTCCAGCCTGTCAACCAAGATAAAAAGCAGGATATGTGTTCATTGTCTTTCTAGACACATTGATACTATATTTTTTACCTTTTGTCACAGACCACATTTTTTTAGAAGAAATTTTTTTATTACTTTACCAGTGAAAAGCCTGTTTCACTATACACATTTATAAATATAATCTGAAGGCATATTAATGCACTTACAAATTTGAGAGCTTATTCATTTAAAAGCAGAGTACCCTTGGAACTGATATTCAAAGAGTTAATTTAGGAATCAAAATAGTGGAGTCAATACCAGGACAAATTATCGTGACAGGCACTTGGAATAAATAGCATCTGCAGACCTGTCAAGACTGACTCTTGAGTAATGAGAATCACTCTTTTTTTTTATTTGGGACAAAAGAAAGAAATGACACTTTGGTTGTAAATTGCCTCACTCCTGCACCATTTTAAAATATATTATTGGACAACACATTAAAGCAGTTCATAAGGAGACTGCTGAATGTACTCAAACATTCATTTACAAAGCCCCTTCCCCTTTCCTCAGATGTCAGTTTCCTCTTGAAAACCTTCTGTTTCTAAAGGTCAGAGGAAAGTGAAAAGTTATTGGATGGATACTAAGATGCAGAAAAAGTGATTGTTGTTAATGAACAGGGCTTTTGGGTTTTTTTGGTCTAAAAAGACTGATTCCTCTGCTTATGTGAACTGAGGGTGTATGAATGTTGTGTCCCATTGTGTACAGGTAAGTATAATTTATAATATATTGTATAGTCCCCCCATTTTCCTGGGGATCTCATTCAGTGGAGTGATGACATTCTCAGCACACTCATCGGGTGACATTCTCCATGGCATCATCCCCTGCTCAACCCCCAGATTTCCACATGGAAATTAATACTGCTTCAGGCAACATCTGGCCTTGTGAGATCTCCCTTCTCAGGGTATGTCTACACTACGGAATTATTCCAATTTTACAGAAACAGTTTTTTAAAAACAGATTGTATAAAGTCAAGTGCACGCAGCCACAATAAGCACATTAATTCAGCGGTGTGCGTCCATGTACCGACGCTAGTGTCGATTTCCAGAACGTTGCACTGTGGGTAGATATCCCATAGCTATCCCATAGTTCTCGCAGTCTCCTTTGCCCCTTGGAATTCTGGGTTGAGATCCCAGTGCCTGATGGGGCAAAAAACATTGTCACGGGTGGTTCTGGGTACAGCCTCACCCCTCCCTCAGTAAAAGCAGCGGACAACCGTTTCACGCCTTTTTTCCTGGGTGAACTGTGCAAATGCTATAGCACAGCAAGCATGGACCCTGCTCAGATCAAAACCGCAATCGTGGACGTTGTAAACACCTCGCGCATTCTCATGCAGTCTATGCAGAACCAGGACCTGCAAAACCAGGTGAGAAGGAGGTGGCTACGGCAGCGCAACGACGAGAGTGATGAGGACATGGACACAAAATTCTCACAAACCACGGGCCCCTGAGCTTTGGAGATCCTGCTGGTAATGGGGCAGGTTCTAGCCATTGAATGCCGATTTTGGGCCCGGGAAACAAGCACAGACTGGTGGGACTGCACAGTTTTGCAGGTTTGGGACGATTCGCAGTGGCTGCGAAACTTTCGCATATGTAAGGGCACTTTCATAGAACTTTGTGACTTGCTTTCCCCTGCCCTGAAACTCCAGAATACCCAGATGAGAGCAGCCCTCACAGCTGAGAAGCGAGTAGCGATAGCCCTCTGGAAGCTTGCAACGCCAGACAGCTACCGGTCAGTCGAGAATCAATTTGGAGTGGGCAAATCTACTGTGGGGGCTGCTGTGATGCAAGTAGCCAAAGCAATCATTAAGCTGCTGCTACGAAAGGTAGTGGCTCTGGGAAAACGTGCAGGTCATAGTGGATGGCTTTGCTGCAATGGGATTCCCTAACTGTGGTGGGGCGATAGATGGAACCCATATCCCTATCTTGCACCGAGCACCAGGGCACCCAGTACGTAAACCGCAAGGGGTACTTTTCAATGGTGCTGCAAGCACTGGTGGATCACAAGGGACGTTTCACCAACATCCACGTGGGATGGCCAGGAAGGGTTCATGACGCTCGCGTCTTCTCAGGAACACTACTCTGTTTTTAAACGGCTGCAGCAAGGGAATTACTTCCCAGACCAGAAAATAACAGTTGGGGATGTTGAAATGCCTGTAGTTATCCTGGGGGACCCAGCCTACCCCTTGATGCCATGGCTCATGAAGCCATACACAGGCAGCCTGGACAGTAGTCAGGAGCTGTTCAACTACAGGCTGAGCAAGTGCAGAATGGTGGTAGAATGTGCATTTGGCCATTTAAAGGCGCGCTGGCGCACATTACTGACTCGCTCAGACCTCAGCCAAACCAATGTCCCATTGTTATTGCTGCTTGCTGTGTGCTCCACAATCTCTGTGAGAGTAAGGGGGAGACCTTTATGGCGGGGTGGGAGGCTGAGGCAAATCACCTGGCCGCTGATTACGCGCAGCCAGACACCAGGGCGATTAGAAGAGCACACCAGGAAGCGGTGCGCATCAGAGAAGCTTTGAAAACGAGTTTCATCACGGGCCAGGGTACGGTGTGACTGCTGTGTTTGTTTCCCCTTGATGAACCCCCCCCCTGATTGACTCATTCCCTGTAAGCAACCCACCCTCCCCTTCGATTACAGCTTGCTTAAGGAAATAAAGTCACTATCGTTTAAAAATCATGTATTCTTTATTAAAAAGTCATTATAAAAAAGAGGGAGAGAACTGACAAGGTAGCCCGGGTGTGGTTTGGGAGGAGGATAGGAGGGAAGGAAAAGGCCACTAAAAATATTTTCAAAGTAATGACAGCCTTTTGGTTGGGCTGTCCACGGGGGTGGAGTGGCGGGTGCACGAGCCTTCCCCCACGCGTTCTTACACGTCTGGGTGAGGAAGATATGGAACATGGTGAGTGGTGAGGGTGGTTACACAGGGGCTGCAGCGGCACTCTGTGACCCTGCTGCTGTTTCTGAAGCTCCACCAGACGTCAGGAGGATGTCAGTTTGATCACGCAGCAGCCCCAGCGTTGCATCCCGCCACCGCTGATTCTGCCTCCACCACTGATCTTCTCTGCCGCCACCTCTCATCTCACGTCTCATCCCTCCTGTCCCCTCCTGTCCTCACGTTCACTGGCATCTTTCCTGTAATTTGATACCACGTCCTTCCACTCATTCAGATGAGCTCTTTCATTGCGGGTCACTTCCATGATTTCCCGAGAACATTTCGTCTCGCGTCTTTTTTTTTCTGCCGCCTTATCTGAGATAGCCTTCGGGATGGAGTAGGGAGGCTTGAAAAATTTGCAGCTGCATGAGGGAGGGAAAAAAGGGAGAGAAGTATTTAAAAAGATACATTTTACAGAACAATGGTTATACTCTTTCACAGTGAACAACACTATTCACCTTACATAGCACATGTGATTTCACTACAAGGTCGCATTTTGCATCTTAATATTGAGTGCCTGCGGCTCTGGTGTTAGAGATCTCACAGACGCAGGTCCGGGCAGCAGAATTCAGCTTGCATGCGGCCATGGTAAGCCATTGTCTTTCGGCTTCTGCAGCCTTCATATACACAGTGCCCTCCTTTCCCAAATACCAAGCAAAGCCCCGTTCAGTGCTGCTTCTTTCCTGTTAACATGCAGCAGCAGAAACCACCCCCCCCATCCAATTCTCTGGGATGATCGCTTTACCCCTCCCCCACCGCGTGGCTGGTATCATGGAAGATCACTGCTAATCACCCCCCCCTCCCCCCCCCGCATGGCTGGTAGCAGGGAAGATCCCTGCTAGCCAAACGCAAAAAAGCTCAGCGCCATTCCCCCCCTCCCCTCCCCCCACTTTGGCTACCTGCAAGGAAGGATTTCTTTTAAGCAACAGGCAAACAGCCCAGTAGGAATGGCCATCTCTGTCCCCTTAATTAAATTCCTGAATTTCAACCAGGTTACCATGAACGATATCACTCTCCTGAGGATAACACAGCGAGATAAAGAACGGATGTTGCTTGAATGCCAGCAATCACCGGACCATACGCAGCTAGGCTTTGTCATGCAATGATACCAGATTACTTGCTACATGCATGGCGTGGTCAAGTGTCCTACATGGTGGACGGAATAAGGCTGCCTTGCCCAGAAACCTTCTGCAAAGGCTTTTGGAGTACCTCCAGGAGAGCTTCATGGAGATGTCCCTGGAGGATTTCCGCTCCATCCCAGACATGTTAACAAACTTTTCCAATAACTGTACTGGCCGCGAATGCATCCCAAGTCCTCAGGGCAAATCAATCATTAAAAAATGCTTGCTTTTAAACCATGTTATATATTTACAAAGGTACACTCACCAGAGGTCCCTTCCATGGCTTCATTGTCTGGGCTAGTGGCTTGGGAGGGCTGGGAGGGTAATTCCGTCTGGGTGAGAAAAGCTCCTGGCTGTTGGGGAGAACGGAGTGCTGTGTGCTCTCTGCAAGCTCGTCCTCCTCCTCCTCCTCCTCATCTTCCCCGTCCGCAGAATCCTCAGCCATGGCTGAGATTACCACCCCACCTCGGAATCCACGGACAGGGGTGGGGTAGTGGTGGCGGACCCCCCTAGAATTGCATGCAGCTCAGCGTAGAAGCGGCATGTTTTCGGCCCTGCCCGGACCTTCCGTTTGCTTCTTTGGTTTTCTGGTAGGCTTGTCTGAGCTCCTTAACTTTCACTCTGCACTGCACTGAGTCCCTGGTGTGGCCTTTCTCCATCATGGCCTTGGAAATTTTTTCAAATGTTTTTTCATTTCGTCTTTTGGAATGGAGTTCTGTTAGCACAGAATCCTCTCCCCACACAGCGATCAGATCCAGTACCTCCCATGCGGTCCATGCTGGAGCTCTTTTTCGATTCTCAGGAGACTGCATTGTTACCTGTGCTGATGAGCTCTGTGTGGTCACCTGTGCTGGTGAGCTCTCTATGCTGGCCAAACAGGAAATGAAATTCAAAAGTTCGAGGGGCTTTTCCTGTCTACCTGGCCAGTGCATCTGAATTCAGATGGCTTTCCAGAGCGGTCACAATGGTGCGGTGTGGGATACCGCCCGGAGGCCAATATCGTTGATTTGCAGCTGCACTAACTCTAATCCAACATGGCAATACTGATTTCAGCGCTACTTCTCTCATTGGGGACGAGTACAGAAACTGGTTTAAAGAGCCCTTTATATCGATATAAAGGGCCTCGTTGTGTGGATGGGTGCAGGGTTAAATCGGTTTAATGCTGCTAAATTCAGTTTAAACGCATAGTGTAGACCAGACCTCAGTTGCTAGTTAGCACCTTCAGTAGAATACAGGCAAAGCTCAGCTGCCAAAGCGTCATTTACCCAGGCAGGACTAGGAGCTCAAAAGATCTGGTGGTGCCCTTCTCCAGGAATTCTGTGGCAGCCTCTCAACCTCATGCTTTGCTGAGAGAATCTCTAAAATCCTACAAACATTTTTGTGCAGGGACAAGGCTTCCCAATTCCAGAAGTCCTCTGAATGCATGAGACAGGAATGCATCTTCCCACTCCCTTCCATGATTTTGCAACTCTCCTCCATTCAGGAAAAGAGTTTTTAGGTGCCCACAGAACTCTCATCTCCAGCCTATGATCCTGGAGTCTGGACTGTGAAACATTGCTGCTCTCCGCAACTTACCCTTCATTCAGAGGTTCAGGGGCTGTTTGTATTCAGGTTCACCAGTAAGAGTAAAAATAACTTCTGCTTTAGAGAGACAAGGTGGGTGAAGTAATATTTTTTTATTGGACCAACTTCTGGTGTTGGAGAAAGAGAAGCTTTCCAGCTTGCACAAAGCTCTTCAGGTCTCCACAGAAGTTGGTCCAATAGAAGATATTACCTCACCCACCTTGTCTCTAATATTCTGAGACCAAAACAGCTAGAACAACACTTCCTATTTTTAGTCATAGTCAAGTCATAATACTGCACCCAACATCATCACTGTGGTATCTCAGGACTTCTATTTCTGGTCCTAACTGGAAACCAGAAATAAACTATGGAAACACAAGTCCATTAAGAAGTTGCCCCGATCCTATTCTGAAGTATGGTTTCAGGCCTAGTATGAGTGATCATGAAAGATTCAGGCCAGTTCTTATTTGTTTCTGATTTGGTTTGCCCATTCCAGATATCAATGTATGTCAGAATTCTACAGAGGATATTTATAATTAGATATTTTTAAATCAGCAGGTCCAGATAATTCAAATCCAATAATTTTAAAAGAGACAGCTGAGAAGATCACTGGAACACTAATGTTGATTTGCAATAAGACTTGGAGTAATACAGAAGTTCCAGAAAACTGGAAGAAAGCTAATGGGGAGCCAATACTGAAAGAGGGTAAACAGGATGACCAGGATAATTATAGCCCTGTCAGGCTAACATTGATCCTGGGTAAAATAATGGAATAGCTGATACAGGACATGATTAATAAAAAATTAAAAGAGGATAATATAATTAATGCAAATCAATGCATTTTTTGGAAAATAGATCCTATGAAACTATCTTGATATCTTTTTTTGACAAGATTACATGTTTGGTTGATAGAGGTAATAGTGTTGATGTAATATACCTAGACTTCTGTAAGGCGTTTGACTTGGTATCACACAATTTTTTCATTAAAAAATGATGACAATGTAAAATTAAATTTAAATGGCACATGTTAAATGAATTAAAAATTGGCTAAAGGATAGGCCTCAAAATGTAACTGTAAATAGGAAATCAACAACAAGTATCTGTGTTTCCAGCAGGGTCCCACCGAGACCAGTTCTTGGTCATAAACTATTTAACATTTTTACCAATGACATAGAAGAAATCAAATCCACATTGTTAAAGTTTACAGATGCCACAGAAATTGGGGAAGAGGTAAAAAATAAAGAGTAAAAGTCACAGATCCAGAGTGATCTGTATCACTTAATACACAGGGTGCAAGCAAACAGTCTGTGTTTTAATATTGCTAAATGAGAATATATACATGGGGGACAAAGAATATAGGTTGTACTTACCGGCTGGGAAACTCGACCTGGGAAGCAAGGACTCTGAAAAAGATTTGGGATCCACGGTGGATAGTCAGATGAACAAGAGCTCCCAAAGTGGCACTGTGACCAACAGAGCTAATGCAATCCTTGGACATATAAACAGGGGAATCTTGATTAGGAGTAGAGGTTATTTTACCTCTATATTTTGCACTTGTGTGGCTGCTGCTGGAATACTGTGTACAGTTCTGGTGCCCATAAATCAAGAAGGATGTTGATAAACTGGAGAGGGTTCAGAGAAGAACCAAGAGAATGAATAAAGGATTTGAAAATATGCCTTACACTGATGACTCAAAGAGCTCAATCTCTTTATCTTAACAAAGAAAAGGTTAAGGGGTGAGTTGATTGCAATCTATACGGATTCACATGGGGAAAAAATATTTGATAATGGGCTTTTCAATCTAGCAAAAAACATGATCCAATGAATGGAAGTTGAAACTGGACAAATTCAACCTGAAATTAAAGTGTACATTTGTATGGTGAGAGTAATTAACCATTGGATCAATTTATGAAGGGTTGTGATGGATTCTCCATCACTCACAATTTTTAAATGATGATTGAAAGTGTTTTTTTTTTAAAAAGGGTATGCTCTAGGAATTATTTGGAGAAATTCTGTGGCCTGTGTTATACATGAGGTCAGATCACAATGGTCCATTCTGGCCTTGTAATCTATGAATAGTATTACATATATCATTTGTAAAACACAACAAAACAGAAAGAAAAAGAAAGAAACTTCTTACTCTAATAATTAGTTATAGAAAAAATACCTTTATAAGTCTACACTGCCATTACAGAAGAAAATTTTGGGCTAATTTTAACAAAAAGTTAAACATAATCCTTCATGAGTACATTATACATCAACTACTACATTAATGGGTAGTAATACATGGGTGCAGCTCCCATATCAGCCATTACATGGTAAGGGAAGCAAGAAAGAAAGGGAGAGCTGACAAAAAGACAGAGACTAACGCAAAAGCATGGAAACACGGGCAGTAATAGTAGTGACATTAATTGTTGGTATGTGATGGATCACTGCTGATCTAGGCTGCCCAACTCAGTTCAGTTTTTTGGTTAGTTTTTGAAAATGTCCTTGCATTTTAGGGAGTGATTGATGTTACTAACATCATAAGAAAATGCTATGTATTTTCTTAGCATTCACATCTGAAGGTCCAATGGTCATGTGTCCCTGAATTCTCTTAAATAATTCAATTTCTCCTTTGTGAATGGGGAAAAAAATGCTCAAGTTCTAGGGTAATGGTGAAATGATTGACATTAATTCATACTGTTGTACTTACAGTTCCTATAAACAGAATGAGGTGCTATGCTTGCCTTTAAAATACATTAAGAACAACAAATATTTGTTTTACTCGCAAGAAATGAATTTAACATTTTTTAATTAAAAATAGAATGAGTGTTTGTGATTTTAAATATATCACAGTCTACCGAGTATGAGAAAGAAGAACAAATTAAAGTAATTCAAGCAGAAGCATTGCAAGCTCCATTTTCCATTATTACTAAAGCT
Source organism: Chelonoidis abingdonii (assembly GCF_003597395.2). Taxonomy (NCBI): domain Eukaryota; kingdom Metazoa; phylum Chordata; order Testudines; family Testudinidae; genus Chelonoidis; species Chelonoidis abingdonii. Next base: position 102,517,807 of record NC_133770.1, on the reverse strand, counting down.
ATGAAACACCACAATATGCTGTTATCATCTCTAGAACGAAAGTATCCTCTGCTCAGTTTCTGAAAACATTTTGTTCACTTTCATAAAATAGGCATATAAAACATTCATTATAAAAGTAAGAGTGACTATGTTGCCCGCTTGTCTGACACAATTCACTTTCTTTAGGTGGAAAGTTATGACCCTTTTCTGGTTTAACACCTCTATTTTATGTTACAAAATGGTAAACCATTTAATTGCTATGAGGCAGTTTACCTATCTATAAAATGAGTTTATTCATACTATTTGCACTGTCATAGCATTTATCAGTTGTACTTCCTTTCTAAGGTAAAGGTCTCAGTTTTTCTGTCAATGGCTTGATAGCAGAATGGTCATCTTGTTAAGGCTGAATTGAGACTCAAGAGATTTAGGTTCAATTCCAAGCTTTGCCACAGAATTCATGTATGACCTTGGGTAAAATGTTTGATCTCTCTGCCCCTCAAATACTCATTTGTAAAATGGGATAGCAAAATTCTTCTCTCAGATGCTTTTTCTGATGTCTAAATAGACAAGAAAATCTCTTTGGGGAAGGGACTGTGTCTTACCGTCTGTATATACAACACCTACAACAGTGGGGCTTTGAGCCTGGTTGGGGCCTCTAGGCATTACTTCAATACAAATAAATAATAATAATAATCTGATGATAGTGGCTGTATACTATTGCAAGGAATTATTAATTATAAAAACTCTTAAAATGATTGATTGCTTCTTAAACTTGCTGCTTTTTCGTGAACCTTCTTTGCTCACATTGCTGTGCACCTCCCATTTCTTTAATTGCTGGCTTTCTCCTATTTAAGAAGGGAATAGGATGTGTCTCTCTTTTGGCTGGTAAGCAGGAAATGTTTTCATGCCTGAAGACGAGAGCCACCTTTTCCTTCCCAACCTCCTGTACCTCTGGAAAATAGAAGTATCGCCTCCGTCACTCACCTATCATTTTGTCATTACTGATTCTAAACCTCACCTGAACGTAACTCCCCCTAATTGCAACACATTGAGCTACAGCTATATCCACTATATCACATTTTGTACTCTATAAATTAAACCCACCACAGACTCTCTCCAAGGACCTTTTGTTAATACACCAAACTCTTCTCTGTAGTTACATACACACACACACACAGTACAAATAACTAAATTGGGCTTGTTTTCCCATTGCTGAGCAGGTTCATTCTCCTAAGGGCTTGAATAGACACAAAAGCTGTACTGCTTTCACTATACCTGTATAGTATATCTGTACAGTGAAAGCAGTATAATCCCCTAGTATAGTCAGTTTTAAGGATATAAAAGGTACTTTTACAGATATAACTCAGTCTTGTATGGGAAGAGGAGATATGCTATAACAGTATAAGGCACCTTTACACCACTATAACTCCATCCACACTAGGTATTTGCACCAGTTTAACTAATTTAGTAATAATCGTACTGTAACAAGGCAGAGCTTCTCCCCAGCTTTCTAATTACTTACTATACCTGCCTATTCTCTCTTTTGGGCAAGTTTATTGCCCAAATTTAAATAATCAAACCAAATCAACAGTTATTCAGCTTACGCTTCATGGTTTAGGCTCTGACTGTCTCCCCTCATAGGGGACTCTCTGAAAACTGCTTTCTACAGTTGCTCAGCCAGTTTCCACTCACAACTATAGCTCTCTCGGACCCTATATAACCTAAGGTGTAGCCTCACCCCCTTCATTGGCCCAACGGGAAGCTTCTGATCTGGCATAGGCATGTGGATCTACTTCATTTACAGAGGCCAGCTGCTTTGTGACACAGACCCTATCTAGAATAATTGTACCAGTATAAAGCTGCGTGTACACCAGATCTACCTATTGGAAGAAATAAGGCGCAGATCCTCAAAGGTATGTGCCTAACTCCCATTGATTTCAATGGGCTGTACGTACCCATATATCTATTTGGATCAGTGCTTAAGCACATATCACGAGAAGATAAGACCTATATCAACTTGTAAACATTTTCCTATCCTCCTTGTACCCTAACTTTATAAATCCCCTTTCCAATAGCGGTTAACATTCTCAACCAAAAAAAATTAAGATGACTTATATTCTCCTTTTTATTTCAAATACCAAAAAAATGTAAATGCTATAGTTAGACTTATTTATGGTTGGTAGACAAAAAAAAAGACAATTGGACATTACATAATATTTACAAATATTTCACACTTCTATCACATTTTTTCAACTAAGGATTTCAAAATGCCTTACAAATATTAATTAAGTATTAACTTCTCTTGAAGTGTGTAAACAGCACTACAAATTTGGGGGCCATTTAGGAACTTCATGGGCTACAGTACAATGACAATTGTGGTCACTCAGAATGTTATGGCAACAGAATGGAACACCGACTTGGGCAAAAGGTGTAGAATTCAGATCATTTGCCTCTACAAAAACCCAAGCTCCTACCATGTCCTATGACAGATAACAGAGGAGTTCGCATTGCACCCACTAGGTGGCAGACAGACACATATGCACACATTACAACATTGTACCCATTTTATTGAGGGGAAAACTGACGCACATAGCGGTTAAGAGCTACTGTGCCTTTAGGTACATGAGCAAGGTGTGGCTCATAAGCTATGGCTACTTTGGGGGCAATGCAGGAGACACTAGACCAGATTTTTAGGCCCCTTCAGTTGCAGAGACATACCTAGTGGGATTTTTAAAAGCGCCTGAGCATCTAACTCCTATTGAAATTAATGAGAGGGAGTCACCAAAGTGCTTTTGAAAATTCCATTTGGTGCCTCTTTGCATCTTTAGGCACCTCAATATTTTTGAAAATCTGGCCCTCTGTGCTGGAGATAACTCTCTGAGGCACAACCCTTCCCCTGCTTTCCTCTTGTTCTGGCCTGTGGAGGAAATTACTCCAGTCCTTGAAACAGTAAAGCTTTTATCCCTTATAACCCTCTCGCACCAGGCCAGCAAGCACACAGGGCAGGGCCAAGGCCCCCGCACCCACTAAATAATCTTCTCAATGCATATTTTCTAAAGAAGAGTAACAGGGATTGGGAACCCTTGTATACAAGGACAGCAGTGGCACTGGATACATGTGCCGCTGTACCACTTGGGGTGGAAAAAACGTCCAAACCTTTATGGAAAAAGTCTCATAAATAATGTTTTCAAGGATGAAACCGAGAGGGTTCCACTACCGTTTAATACAATTCTATAGAAAATACACTACACCCCCATATAATTTAACAAAATATGAAATTCACCTCATAGATTTTGTAAACCCTCCTATAAAAATAATAGATTGCTATATCCATACTATAACGTTCTACAAGTTGCTTTAAAGATTCTATATCCTGACTATCATCGATCCCTTTTGGATTTTTCCATAAGGACAGAGAAGCTGTGGAACTTCTCACTGCCTTGTCCACCAGTTTGCAGTGTATTTTCTCCCTCCGCACTTCTCCAGATTTTTCCACACTACGCTCATTTACAGGCTGTGTGTAAGGGAATGTGGATGCTAATTTGACCCACTGGGTATGTCTACACTGCAGCTGAGAGGGAGCCTACTGGTCCGGGTACAGAGACTTGTGTTAGCTTGACTTGGGCTAGCCATCCCTGCCCTGGCTTTAGCATGAGTTCTACTGGCACAAGGCTGTGAACTCAGGCTGGGATTCTCATTCCCAGATGCAGTGTAGACATACTCACTGTGAGCTAACGAGTTTAATTATAATTAATATAATAGAGCTGCTGCTAACAGCAAGCTCACATATTAGATCTTTAAACTTATTCTAAACTTATAAGCCATCTCAGATGACCCTATGGGTTGTTTTCTTGAAATGATTGCAAAACAGCTGCCATATCTTGTATTGGATATTGGAGGACATTGACCCTTTTCTCTTCATATCACCACATCCCATTGGAAAGTAATTAATGAGATAATTAACATTAATCACCTTCTTTTTTTTAAAAAAACTCTAAAAATATCTTTCAGTTATTTGAAAATGTAAATGAAGGGAAAAAATAAACATTGCTTAGAAATGATAACACTGAACTGTTTCAGTTGATCTGGCTATAAATTATTTCCCTGTCACTAAGTTGCAAAGTCATGTACTCCAAAGTTAATAAATGACTAAATGAAAAGTGCCCAAGCAACAGTAATTCTACCCCCTCTGCTTACACATTATGATACAGTCTTTACCATCTACTGTTTTTTCCACAGGACCACCTGTCTTATTCGTGGTGAACTGTGCATCTCTGAAATATCTATGGATTTATTTTCACAACACTCCTGTAAGGTTGGGAAGCATCATCATCATCCATTGTTCAGACTGGGAAACTAACACTCAGAGAGATAAGTGGATAAAATACAAATTGAACCCAGACTTCCTGCAGCTTAGCCAAAGACCATCCAATACCAAATATTAAAACTGCCATGTATGTGTGCTTGTTTCTGCACAAAGCATCACTCTAATAACACAAATGAAAGATTACTCTAAGGGATGTTTCTACTCTGGAGATATGTATATGGATTTTTTTAACTGTAGGAACAAAAGAAACAGCAATTTAAATCTACCATTAAATATTGGCTCTATAGCCATGTAGCTATAATTTTTATTGTTTTTTTTTCTAATGACATGGCTTTGCATGGTGTCTTTCAAGCACTTAGATCTTAAATTGTTTAATCTCAATAGCTCTTGTATTTGATTTTTCAATTAATTAGTTCCTTGTAAATTTCAACTTGATTCTACAGATAACAATACCAGAGTGCTACTATCATCAATTAAACTATACAGCTGGTAGCCTAATAGATGACGTGCAATGGGTGTTACTGTCAAAGATATCTGGGTGGATAAGATGGCATTTAGTCACCCAAGAAGATGTCTAATGACTGTTCAGACACATGAGCAAATTGTGCTGATAGGTATCTATGTATCCTCTAAGCATCCATTTAGTCGTGAACCTGAATGCCAGCATCTATGTGATTTTATGTGAGGCTGTTAAAGATACCTAATCTACTATCTTGCTCTTTAACTGTGAGTAAATTTTAGTGTCCAAGTGATTTTTAAAGGATCCTGCCAGGATGATGTAGGCTGCCAATGTGCAAAATACAAGTATGGAGGTAAAGAAATGGAATTTTCAGAATAGGCAGAGGCAGGGTTAGTCATGGTAACATTGCACCTATCTTGTTGCAGTACCCCATTCTCTAACAGCCTCACAAACCTCTCCTATAAGAGGCATCAGAAAGGAAAGGAAAGCTAAGGGTAAGTGGGAGCAAAGCAGCAACAGAGAGCAGTGGTGTGAGACAGATAGGGAGAGGGTCACAGATCTCCATCTTAGTGGTTATGGACAGTTTTTGTAACTAATGGGGAAAGGGCCTATGGGCAGAAGCAACAAGTTAAGGCCAGGGGGCAGAGGCAGGGGGAGGTAGTCAAGTAGATGGCTGAGCTGGCTTGTTTGGGGAGGTGGAAAGGCTGGGAAGGGATATTATTCTCTGGACAGTACAGGGAACCAGGTGGGGTCTTTGGATTTGGAGAGGGTGTGCTTTCCTGGTGGTAGAGTGAGATAGGTGGGATCTGGGATTTTAGGAGTTCAAGGTCTGTTAAAATTTATTTTCTTGTTAAGTCAGAAAAAAGCAACTGGATCCAGGCCAGACAGTTTACATCAGTCTATGCCTATGTCTACATTAGCACTCATACTTGAATACTAGATTAGGCATTTGCTTACATACGCTACCCATGTCTGCGCTAATTGTCCACATAAGCTGTGCTGGACACAGGTCTGTGTATGCTTGTATATGCTGTTAACCAGTGTTAGTCCTGCCATTTCAAGGTTCTCTGCATCACAGGGAGACAGTTTAGGAACCGCTTTGTTGTGTGTTGTTGGTACCGTCCCTTGACTTCACATATTTCCTGATGAAAGTTCTTAATCACGCTGCCCCTAAATGGTGTTCTCTGCCAAACTGGGTGGAAAACATGCAGCAAGGGGATGATGATGATCTGGCTCTGCTTCTGCTCATTACTGTGGGACAAATGGGTCTGCAGTGGAGTAGACAATTGGTGAGATGCTGGATTAGATGGAATTTTGGAATAATTTTCTGACAAGTTGAAGACACCTGATTTTAAAAGTCATTGACAATTTATTCACGATACAGATATGATGAATGTCAGTACTGCAACAGTATGCCTATTGCTACACAACATTCAACCATGTGACGATGCTCTATGTAGACGTGTGGACTCACCCCCACGGCGCCTTCTGCTGGTGACCTCAGGGAATTAGCTCAAACTCCAGCCCAGAGTGCCCTCTGCAGGCTGACGATCCACCTGTCTGCTGCTGGCCCCTGTATCCCTCCCTGGACCCCCGTGCCACTTTAACTGGGTCTCCCCCCTCCCAGGGGAACCCTCTCCCCACTGTTCCCTCTTTGCCTCAGTCATGGGTACTGCCAGTCTTTGTTTAGCCCCTGTGCCCTGGGGCAGACTGCAGTGTATCAGCCGATCATCACAGGCAACAAGAGGTTTGGACTGGCTGCCTTTACCCACCCTCCGGCTGCCCCTCTGCAAGCCCAGTACCTAGGAGGCCTAGAACCAGCTCTGCAGCCTGGGGAGTTGCTGGTCTAGGGCCTCCCAGCTCCTAAGGCCTTTCCTCAGCCCTGCCTTCCTCTGGGTCCCCCAGGTGAGTTCCCAAGCAGCTAGGCCTGTCTCCCACTCCAATCAGAGAGAGACTGCTTGCCCTTGGCTTCCCTGGCCTTCTTATTAGGCCCCGTGGCTCAGTTTGGGGCGTGGCCCCAGCAGCAGCCACTTCCTCAATCAGCCCAGCCTAAAGGCTGCTTTCTTCAGCCCCAGCCCCTTCCCAGGCCTGTTTTTAACCCCTTCAGGGCAGGAGCAGAGGTCCACCCTGCTACACTCACCAATACTGGTGTGCTTCCATTCCTATTTTGATCTGCTTAAGACACTGGATAATTTTTTTTTTTCTTCAGTACCTACAATATTCCCATCACTTTCCTGTATTATAGGAGGCATGGGTAGAAAAGGTTGCAGTGAAAGGGCACTTCCCATTATAAAATCCTGTTTTTATTTTCTTGTAACTTTGCCAAATTTAAACTATTCAGGCTGAAATTTTCTATGTGGGATGTCTGCCTCAGACTGAACAGTTGAGGAAAGAGTCAGCTAAAATGGCGTAACCATTTTTGAAAACAGGTTTAAGGAAAACTGTTATTTTGCCCTTGTTTAAAAAAAGTTGTTACAACTTTTTCTTAGGAAGCTCTAGACACCTCATTCTTTGGAGCAGGGACTTGAAATTTGGCAGCATGTGGCCTTTATGTCATAGATATCTTTTATGTTTCAGTGAAACTCCACTCAACTTTGGCCAAGTCATAAGACTATGAAAAATCTCAGTTTGCCTATGCTCAATAGAGACTTAGAATTTAGCAGCTACATTCTCCAAAGATTCCATCTGCACTGAGCATGCTCCTGTGCCAACTGAATTGAATAGGCACCATCCCCACAGAATGACTGAGGTTGCTGCAGCCTGGGGCTGGAAGGGCTGAAAAGAACTTGACTTGTAATTCCCGCTCCTGGCTGTCAGGTAGTACTGGACATTAGCACTGGGAATGGGGAGACTGTTCCTCATGGATTCTCAATGTTTCCCCTGCTGGCGCTCAGGCAACATGTTGGAAAAGGAGGAAGCCACTTGACTCAAATGCAGATAGGTGAAGCAGGGGTCCTGTGCAAAGAACAGCATTTGATGATGTAATTAAAGCCTGTATCATAATGTATACACTGAAGGGGCGGAGGATTAAGGTAGCACAGGCAACCTTGATTCTGACATTTCCTACTTCTGAGTACTTGAGTTCACAATCTTAACATTATTTCAATATAATTTTTAACGTAACTTTTACTAAAGACTGTCTGTCTCTTTATTTAGTTATCTAAGCCTTCTTAAAGCAAAAGATGAGCAACAATCAGCCAGTATGAAACCTGATTCACAGGAAAGGAATAATTTGGAATCCTTTGTGGACCTGTCAGAGATTAGGGGTTAATTGATGAAGTGACATTGTTTTTCTTCAGTTATGTTCTCATAAATTGAAATAATTTATTGCATCTTGAGGTAGTGTCTCACTTAGTTTACTTGAAGTGAGAGATATTTCTCTCTGAAAAGTTTAGCAGCACATTTTGCTTACCTTTCCCTCTCTGATTGCTTCGTACATGTCTTGCTTCTGTATCGTCTCTCTCTTCATCTGCTTCTCCCATTGACTGTGTTGCTTTTACTATATCACAGGACTTTGTCTTTTCAGAACCACTTCATGCAATATGCATGCTATACCCAGTACTGAACCTGTCAGAGCAAAGTGAACTGTAGGGCACTTCTATATGTAGTGGATATCTAAAACCGCATTTTAGAACGAAAATCCTGAGACATTAACATCATCTTAGAATGAGAGTCCTTTTTATGGCATGTCCTCATTTTTATATGACTCATTATACATAATTTGAGCATAATTTTTAGGAACTGCCATATGGTGTCAATAAATAAGTCTTCAGTGGCTTTCGTTTACACCTTAAATATGGATCAATTGCACCTAATTAAATCAGTATTTTAAAAAGCCCCAAACATCCACACAAATTAAGCATCTTGAGCCGATTATTTCAGTATTTATCATCAGGTTAATTAAGGACACCTCAAAGATATAAGAAGTCATGAGCAAAGCTGAGGTTCTTTCCCCATCCCTCAGATCCATAAAGTGTTGATGATTTTATTTCCTGTAACGCTTTATCTCTTCATTCATTCTCAGCCAGGGTCACAGCAAGAGCTTTAGTAAAGTTATTCACATAGAAATGTTGGCAGAAATGTACATAATATAAAAGCCCTTCTTTTCCTCTCTGCTCATGTTGAAGAATCTATGAATATCTAAATGCATTGTAGCTTGTTATTCAAGGAACTGACAGCGATGGTTGATTCATCTAGATGACATTCCTAGCTACTCTTTGGAAAGACCTGGTGCCTGCTATGGAAAGGGCATAGTATACTCTCTGCAACACAGAATTGGGCCTTGACCTGCTCTTACGTGTTCAGAAAGCACTGTTGATCACTAATAATCTACGTCTACACAAGTAACTGTTCAAGTGTCCATGCATGTGGTTATACCATAACCCCCTCTATTGTCTGAAGGAGAATAGAGGGCAACTAAGATAGCATGCCTAAGGGGTATGAATAAGTACACTCCTCATCTGGCCCCAAACCCATGCCAGTTTGCAGTGTGGATGGTGTTACGTGCCTAAGTGCTCTGCAGGGACGACACACACACACACACAGTGAGTGATATGGCTTTTAATGAAGGTAAGGAAAACACACCCGCAACGGGGACTCGGCATGTTGCTAGTTCAAAGCAGGGAACGAGTCCAAAGCAGCAAGACAGATCCTACTAAATATAACTTTATGCTAATAGCATGTAAAACAACTCATACATAGGCATGTGGGAGCTTTCCCACAACTGAACTATCTTTAATGGCAAAGGGCCAGGCTTTTCTAAACACGCTGGCTTCCCAGGCTGAGCTGCAAAGAGCATTTGCTAGCACAAAACACCCTTTAGTAACCTGTCCCTGAGAAGGCAAACAGCCTCAGCTTAACCACCGTGACAAAATCTTCCGCAGTCCCTTACAGATGGGTATAAGAGGTGCACACTAGGTCTCGAGTTTCAGTAGTCATCCTCCATCCCCATTCCCATAATGCACTAAACCTTTTTCTTCCTGACACTTACCCAGCCCATAAAGGTCCCTTTCCATCCATTTTCAACGGTAGTAGTCTGCTGCACTGACCACATTAGAATAGATTTCTGCTGCACTCTACAGATAAATACAGGTGAAGATAGATCCAGCTCTGAGAGCATCTGCTTGGCCACCAACCATCCCGAGATGCTCATCAATATGTGGTCAGCGTACATCGTCCTCTATGACTTCACCTGGAATGGCAGGAACATTCACCTGTACTAGGCAATTTCATGGAGACTGGAGCAGGCGGGCATTCAGTGAACTCCATCCCAGTGCAGGGAATGCATCAAGCACTTGAGGCTTCTGTACAGGAAGGTCAGAGACTCGAACAGTCTCTCCAGCAGGGATCATCATACATGTCCCTTCTATGAGGCATTTGACAGGGTGCTGTTGAAGTCGCCCAGTACAGAGCCTGAAGTGACTCAAGATCCCACCCCACCCCAAATCTGATGGCCTCATTGTCTGATGGGATGCAGCAGAGATTATGTATGATGCTCCTGTATGCTTAGGAGTATGTGATTCTGCACCGTTACCCAGAGGACCTGGCTGAGGAACCAAAACCTGAGCCTGGTAAGTTACATTGGAACCCCACCTGCCCCACCAACATCCTCTCTTTCTCTGGTGCTAAATTGCTGCTTTTAATATGAAAGACAGGAGAAAGACTTCACAGTGACTTTTCCTCCTTGGATAATAGCCTATGTCTCTGCGCATTTGGGCTGCACTCCATTAGCAAACTCCTCCAGATTTCCCCCCTCCATCCAGTTCATGGTCTGCTCTACCCTGAAATGGTCCTAAGGCAAGGAATTGTTATAAATGAATGATTTTTATTGATTTCTGGTGAACCACTGTTAGGCATTTGGTTAAAGCTATTTCTAAAAAAACCCGCAAAAACTGATTATTAAGAAAAAATCAGCCTGCCTGTGTGTCTGTGCATTTCTCAGTCAACAGTCAGGCAGAAATGTCCCAATGGAAGGGAGGAGTTGGGTTCTAAAGGTCCTAGTTGGGGATGGTCCAGTTGTAGAAAATGTATAGTTTGTCTAAAGCTAGTAACAACTGTCTTTTGTCCCTTAGAAGTTTCAGTGCTTCTCCCCTCTTTCTCTCCAGCCCACAGTCATACCATCCACTGACAAACAAGAGCCAAGTGGAATGGGGGTATAGGCCATCTTCATAGCTGACCAAATTCTTCTGTAAATATATAGTCTTCTCCCAGGCACCCCCTTCTGCCCTTTTGCCAGTAACTCCATGCAAGCTGGTCTTCTAGTCCATTAACATATGTGACAAAGTTCCTCCTCTACCTTGGTGGGTCCTGCGCTTATTGGTAGATTTGCTCACCTCAGTGATCTTCCCCACAGTCTGGATCAGCTCCTCCTGTGTCTTATCAGGAGTTGGGAGGTTTGGGGGGAACCCAGACCCACCCTCTACTCCAGGTTCTAGCCCAGGGCCCTGTGGATTGCAGCTCTCTGTAGTGCCTCTTGTAACAGCTGCATGACAGCTACAACTCCCTGGGCTACTTCTCCATGGCCTCCTCCAAACACCACCTTTATCCTCACTACAGGACCTTCCTCCTGGTGTCTGATAATGCTTGTACTCCTTAGTCCTCCAGCAGCACAGCCTCTCACTCTCAGCTCCTTGTGCCTCTTGCTCCCAGCTCCTCACATGCACTTCCTCATCTCTGGCTCTCCCCTCCCTGACTGGAGTGAGCTCCTTTTTAAACCCAGGTGCCCTGATTAGCCTGCCTTGATTGGCTGCAGATGTTCCAATTAAGGCAGACAGGCTGATTAGTTCTAGCAGGTTCCTGATTACTCTAGTGCAGCCCCTGCTCTGGTCACTCAGGGAACAGAAAACTACTCATCCAGTGACCAGTATATTTGCCCTCTACCAGACTCCTGTACCCCACTGGCCTGGGTCTGTCACACATAGTTCATTCACAAAACATAGTGCAGACAGTTAATAACAAAAGTCTCAAAACATAGTCCGTATTACACTCTGTGTAGTCCTTGACACCTGACTTTGATCTCATCATACCCTGGTGTCTTCTGCCACACTTTTGTCCCTTTGCCAGGACTGCCACTGCAGCCCTTCTCTGGGGTGCAGCCCCATTCTGCCCACTGGAATTCCCACAATCTCTCTGCTGGGAGCATTCTTGCCAGGAGAGGATCCATCACGCTCTGGCCCCTCTCACTGTTCTTGCTGGAGAGTTGGATTCAGAAGGAGACATGTAAGCCCTCCACTGCTCCCCCTTCTCAGCCCTCTCTGGCACTTGGCTCCAGCTGTCCAGCTTATAGCCAGCAGGCATCTCCCTCTGCTCTTCCTTTTGCCTTCAGTCCTCAATATCAGAAGTTTGTAAACAAGTGTGAATAGCACAGACAAAAAAAATTGCACAATAACCACATAACAATTTGGCCACCATCTTCCAGAGCACAAACCCGACCTCAGGGTGATAACCCCGTGGAGGTGTCCTGTTATAATTATTTAATGCATGCAATGTCACACAAACAAATGACCTGAGTGCAGGGGAACAAAACCCACAAAAAGCTATGTAGCCCCACATGTACCAGTGTTTCTTCATTCATTTTCAGTGACTTAGGATGTAAAGGGTCCCTCGGCATAGGCAGATGTCATCCTCTGCATCCCTGCTGTGTAGCACGGTAATGGGGCAGGGAGCAGGGGGAGTTGGATAGAGAGCAGGGGAATTCGGGGTGGTGGTCAGGGGGCAGGAGTATGGATCTGTGCACATATGACATCCCTGACTGCCCTTGTCCACTGAGAACCAGGACCATTGCGCACACGGGCAGGATCTGGGTGCCTGTACAGAGTTTGTAAACCAGACTTGTCTTGAGCCTACTCATGATGAAAACACACTCTTTTATCCTCACAAATGTTATTCTATTCCAGGTAATGCTTTTTAGGTGATGCTTCTAGAAACAACATTAGCTTTATTGGCATCCAGATGAGTGCATAGGCAGTGCCAACAAGATTTCAGCCTACCATAGGCACACTCCATGACCATTCTGAGTTGGTAACCAAATTCCCTTTTCCCAGGATCATTGATGTCCGGGTACGGTTTCATGAGCCAAGGCAGGAGCAGGTATACAGGGTCCCCCAAAATAAATTGGTTCAGACAAAGCATACATAACAACATTGTTTCTGGGGAATAAAGTCCCTTCTCCCCACTTCAAGTGAAACCTGTTCTCTTCGCACCATGGCATCATGAACCTTTCTAGTGTTTCCTATGTTTGTATTATCTAATCTGCCTCTGTGGTCTACTAAGCCTGGCAGAACAAGTGAATAGTGACTTTTTTTGTTTGCATACTCCTTGCGTTGGGCAAAGTATCGGGATATAGGTGCCATCAGTGGCCTCTGCACAGATCAGAAACCCCATCCTCTGAAATCTAGCTATTATTTCTGGAACTTTTTTTATGGTAACCACCTGTAAGCAGAGTCAGGATGAGCTCTACCCTGACATCTGGTGGTGAATTATGGGAAGTGTGGAAAAAAAATTCAGGGAGCGTGGAAAGGAATTTCAGGTATTTGCTTTGGCATACCCACCCCACCTAGCATAGCCCACGGCAGCCTGGGATGGTTATTTTGACAGCGCTGGGATCCCCAATTTCTTTGTTATTGGGGCAGGAGAAAAAAAAGTGTTGTCACCCTGATTATGTGAATGAGGATCTATGAGACTGCTTTATGATAGAAATGACTCAACCTCAATTAAGTAGTACTTGCTAGACAAGGGACATGGGTTCCAAAACCCAGTGAATTGAGAGAAGTTGGGGACTGGTGTGTGTACCTGAGAATATGGGCCTCTTTTGAGGGCCTGGAACACCAATTGCACATCCTCCTCTCTCCACTATTAAAGAGTAGAGCTAATTTTGATTCCATTAGGAGTCCATCTAAGGCTGCTGAGCTGAATTCACGTTGGGCCAATGGTGCACCAGCACTGGGGCTCCCCTACTACAAGCTGAAATCACTAAAAGAGCTGAGCTGAGATCACTGAGTGCTGTGTGGGGGAGCCTGAAGACCTATCGCTAAGTGGCTGGCAGAGCAGAGCAGTTTGCAGCATGTTGGAGCAGCCCATGGAACAGTGAG
>NC_133770.1:102421760-102499994 GCF_003597395.2 Chelonoidis abingdonii | reverse complement strand
TCTGGAGATATTTAAGAGTAGCTTAGATAAATATCTATCAGGGATGGTCTAGACAGTATTTGGTCCTGCCATGAGGGCAGGGGACTGGACTTGATGACCTCTCGAGGTCCCTTCCAGTCCTAGAGTCTATGAATCTATGAATCTATAAATCAACTGTTCTGTTGCTGGAGGTTTGGTGCAAGCTCCTCATACAGCTCCATGATAGTCTGTTTCCTTATTCAGAACTTCTGAAGCCACTGCCAGTCATGCCAGGTTTCCAGAATGATGCAACCCCACCACACTAATGCAGATTTTCCTGCACCAGAAGTCCCTGTTCCCAATTAGATCCATGCTCAGACAAACAGAAGTATGAGGAGTAAAATCCTGGTCCATTTAAGTCTATATATGTATGTCTTACTCACAAAGCACATCCCTGAATCTCACATCTCACAGCCCAATAAGTGATACCATGTAGACCTGAACAAGATGGCGAGCCTGTGTAGATATAAACAGTCACATCAAAATGGAGGATCTAAGGGTCACAAACCCCCTTCTGTGGCAGTTCCCAGCCTTTCAGAAGATTTTAAGGGATTTCAGAAAATGATTGTGTGCAAAGTAAAATAGTAAACCTACCTGTATTCAGTTTCAACTCATCATTGGGAAGTTCTGCCTTATTAAAACAACAAACGGGGAATCAAAAGCACCAGTACCCAAACTCACTCATGTTAGGAGATAAAACCACCTCAAATGCCAGCATTACCAATATATAAAAAACCCCATATCTAATCAAAGCAAGTTATCCTCTTCTTTGGGCTCCTGTGCTTCTCGCTCCTCCTCAACTATGTCTCTTGAGCCATTTCCTTCCACACAGTCGTTCCCTCTGTCATCTAAACAAAATAGGTATTTCAGCCTAATATTTTGGCACCTCATTTTTTTCTTTAATTCAGCGTATTTTCTCTTTTTCTGTCTGCCAATCTGTTTTCGTCAGTCTTTCAACTTTTAAAATGTTCCCTGTGAATAGCCTGTGTTCTCTTTTCTGTCTCTAAATCTTTCTTTCATTTCTTCTTTTCCATTATCCACCATATCCCACTCCCAGTCTCCCCAGTCATCCTTCCCTTCTTTTCTTCTCCTTTGTCTTCCATCTCATCCTGACCCCACACTCCCACTTAGGGACAGTGTCTGGGAAGTCCCCAGCTGGACACATACTCCTCCCATTACTCCCAGTATAGTTTCTCCTGCTTGGTAAGTCCTTAATTCACAGTCCTGCAGAGAGGTGTTCCAAGAGGAAGCTCTGGAGAAATAATTCTTCACAATCTAAAAGAAGAGGGGGTGCTTTTTGTCTCTGCTTTTAGCAGAGGAAAGGATACCACTTTCCTCCATCCTCTCCTTTATTTTAAGCTCCATCTTTATCTAAAACAAAATTATCAAGTGCTAAGTATGTCCATAGTACAAGTAAATAGACTGAGAAATTTGGCATCTTACACCTTTAGAGTGTCATAGCTATGAGTCATGAAGAATTCCACATACTTTTATAGAGAAGTCCCATTCTTTATACATAGGAGCATCACATCTTTCAGTGGAAGTGATGTAAAATCATCTCCATTATTCATTTTATAAGAGAATTAATGTTCATTAATCTATCTGTTCATCTTATTAGTACTGTATTTCTAAGACTTGCTTGGCAGCTTTGCAGTTACCATGTGACGTAAGTGCCTACTTTTGGAATTTACAAAGAAATGGAAAAAAGTCAAGAGTCTTGTAACTTCACTTGGTGGCAAATCCTTCAGTATGAATATTGTGTGGCAAAATAATCAATCCAACATTTATATAAAAGAGAAAACTATATACCTATTATCTTAAGAGAAAAATAAGGTTAGATATGTTTCATTTAAAATGCAGATAACTAAGCATATGTCTTCAAAGTAGACTTTTATTTAATTTTTCTTCTTGTTTGGTTTAATTATATTTCAAATACTTTCCCATTGAAACCCAACAATATAGGAAGTATATTGCAAAGTAAAATAAGACAGCATCCTATCGGCAAAAGAGATCTGTTGTTGGTGGCCCATACCCCGATTGGGGTGACGGGCATGAGTGAGTCTGCTATCGGCAAAAAGATACCTCTTTAAAAGATTTGTTTGACATTCTGAACTAGTAAAAGTTTAAAGTCAGAAAGAAAGTGAGAAAAGAAGATGGAAATATAAAGGTGATAGAGATTACAAGGCTATAACAGTGTAAGAATTAATTAAGGCCGTCTGACCTACATCCAGATGAAGTACATTCTGGAGTTATAATCAATATCCCAAGCACTGGATCATAAAGCAGGTTTTGTAGTACTTGATGAGTCATAACTTCGACATTAGCCTCTGCTTGGAATGAAGATCTAAGAAGGGTTGCCATACTATATCATGTTGCAAAATGATATTATGACGAGGGCTGGAGTACCATCTATTATTAAGATTGCCTGACACCTCATATTGTAATATCCTATTTTTAGTTGCTTACAACAACTTTGCCTAACTTTAACTGCTTGGGTGGAAATTTTACATGCTAGATGTATGCTCAAGCTAAAACATTGTTGAAAATTCTAGCCAAAACACTTTAACTATTTCAAAAAACGAGGCTAGGAAAAATACATTATTTTTCCCAGGTTAAAAAATTCTGGTTGCTTTTCATTAAAAAATAAAATAACGCCTTCATGCCTGAACACTGATTTGAAATTAGCTAGGGATAAGAGGTGGGATGGGATCGGGAGATGCCTTTGTCATGGATGTACCTTTAGAGGTCCCTATAGAAGTCCATCTAAGTATGGCCGAATTACCATCCTCTGAAAAAGTCACAGTTAGCACATGATCAGTAGAGACATCTTAGATTTTAGCAGCTTAAATCTCCGAAGAGTCCATCTTCAGTGAACATGTTCCAGCCTCTCACAGCTCCGAGTGCTGACCAGGCTGTGCACTGGCCATCCCCAAAGACCAACTGAGCTTGTTCCAGCTGAGGGCTACGGGGTGAAGATAGACATTCCCCGTCATATTTGTTCCTAGCTTCCCTGGGCCAGGGTTGGGCTGGGCATTGGAACTGAGAGCAGGTGAGGGTGGGGGGCAGGGGAAGACTTTGACTGGCTGGGCAAAGAATGGGGCAAGAATATGGATGGGGGAAACTGAGACAAATGGCTAGGGAGAGGGTGGGGATGAGAAGCCTGAAATGGGGGAGATTGAGACTGGTAAAGAGAATGAGAACGGGACAGGGAGCCATGTTTGGGGGAAAGACAGACCTGCAACAGGTTGGAGGGGGGCAGAAGAAGTCAGCCTTGTAGGGAGCGAGAAGTGTCTGTGACCACTAGAGGACACTCCCCTCCAGACCCTGGAATGGAATCCAAGATGTCTGAGTCTCAGCATGCCTCCACTGTCAGCAAACATCTGTGAAAGCCACTGGTAAAGTTTGTCTCATCCAATTCGACTAATGGCAGAGGATTTCAGGAAAAGAAAGGACAATGTCATATTTGAGGCAGTTGAATGCTGCCTTGCAAAAATGGATTCTTTATCCCAATCTTTCCCTATGTGATGCACGTCAAGTCACTTAAACCAAACTTTTCACAGGTGGTCACTAACTGTGTGTCCCTCATTTTCTGGGTGCCCAACTTAAGACTCACAGCTGCAACTGAACTCAATGGGAGCTGTGCTCTTAACATAGAAAGTGCTATATATTGCTAAATAAGTACTCTGAAAAATCAGGTCCTAGACATCTCAAATTGGGCACCCATAATTAGTGGTAAACTTTCCATCTTAATCTTTCTGTGTTTCAGCGCTCCATCTGTAAAATGGGAATACCACCACCTCGTAACCTCACAGCAGTGTTGTGAGGATAAATTAATGTTAGTGAAGCATTCAGATACTGTACTGATGAATGCCATACAGAGCCCATGAGGAAATTATTAGTACTGTCTTCAGAGAAGCATTTAAGTAGTATAAATAAGGCACTGGGCCTCATACTGAACAAAGGACTGTCTATTAATATATTTAATTGAACGCCGTCCGTCTTGTGCATTGAATGAGGCAGGAGTCCTCTGAACAAAATAGTCTGTGATCATGTAATTAATGATTTATCACAATATATATTCACAAAATGGCTGAACTAAGGTTGTCCTGGCAACTGTAGTGGTTGCATTTTTAAAAATTTTTAGTGCTTGACTCTGAAACCTTAATAATGTTATTTTAACAAGTGTGTGTGTGTGTATGTCTGTGTGCAATAAACATATTCACAGATTTGTCAACATAGCATATATTAACCCATTCCCATCCACCTCAAGTTTTAAAAAAATGCCTTAAGTCAGTGGTCCTCAGCCTTCCAAACTACTCTACCCCTTTCAAGACTCTGATTTGTCTTGCGTACCCACAACTTTCACCTCACTTAAAAACTACTTCCTTATAAAATCAGACACAAAAATACAAAGGCGTCACAGCACACTATTACTGAACAGTTGTGTACTTTCTCATTTTACCATAATTATACATCGATTTGAATATAAAATTGTATTTACATTTCAGTGTATAGTATATAGAGCAGTAAAAACAAGTAATTGTCTGTATGAAATTTTGGTTCTTACTGACTTAACTAGTGCTTTTCATGTAGCCTGTTATAAAATGAGGCAAATATCTAGATGAGGTCTTATACCACCTGCAAGTCCTCTGCGTACCTCCAGGGGTACACGTACCACCTGGTTGAGAACCACTGCATTAAGCTCTGCAGACACATTGTACTTTCAGTTGATTCTTATCCTGTTGTTTGTTATTTGTCACTTTTACTCATAATTGTTTATTGCAGATTTACTTGTGTTATGAAGTATTTCTATATAAAGCAAATCAAAAAACAGAAAGTTTGAAACAACCTGAAACCCAAATATGGTTTCCCTAGCCATGGCCCATCATAGACTTAAAAACATCTTAGATGAAAAACTGATTCTTTTAATTAACATGCATAGCATTATAGACCTGCCAAAATAATAAATCATATCCCTCTATATGCCTCACATATTTGTCATAAACAGCAGTTTTTCTTCTGTTTTTCAACTATTAATGGATTTGTAAAATGTCTCACTTAGAATCTTTTGGATCCGGTCCAGTGGTTTGGGATCCCTTAGGGTATCCAGTGCAAACTGATTTATTATAGTAAATATTATGCAGTTTATGTCTCTGAATAGCTCATACTGTAGCAGCGCCTTGGCTCCAGCAGATGATTAATAACAAAACTGGTTCTTTAGTACACTTATTGCCCAAATACACAGCTACCAGAATGATATAGCATTATGAGTTCTTATGACTAACCAGGGGCACAAAGCATTTCTTTTAGTATTTCTGTAGCTGTCTTAAGAGATCACAATGGATGCTGAGCACAAATTGAAAAAGCTGCAACATTCAAAAGATGAACAAAAAGTAAAATAGCCATTCTTTGGGCAGACAAGCCTTTTCAGACCCAGATTATTCATGATTTCACCCCTGTTGGCTGGAGAGAGATGCTGTGCACTTCAATTTGTTTCTTGAGACACATACTGATGACATAGAACCAAATGATAGTTTTTTCTTACTGTGAAAACATCTGATTTATTGAAAAAAATTTTTCTACAAATGATATTAAGGAAGCATTACCTCTTTATATAGTATGAAAATAGTGAACCAGGATGAATGGAAGATCTGTAATATGAAGTGTTGCACAATATGCAGGGAACAGAAGGAAGTTTATCCTTCATTACTGGGAGTCAATAAGAGTGAATTTTAAAATAGCTCTCCTTCTCTTTAGGCTCCATAATAAGCAGCCACCTCAGCTCCTTTGACAGCCTGGCAATTAGTGCCATAATGGGAGCTAATGGACACTAGCTCATGTTGTGTGCTAGCTATTTGAAAATCTTGCCTATGCTCTTTTGAAAATCTTGGCCTTATTTGCCTCCTGTCCTGAAGCAAATACTCACTAGCAACTACACACCACACCACAGAAACACTAACTGACGAACCAGTCCCTGTAACAAAGCCCGTTACCTACTCTGTCCCCATATGTACTCAAGTGACACCATCAGAGGACCCAACCACGTGAGCCACACCATCGGGGAGTCATTCACGTGCACATCTACTAATGTGATATATGCCATCATATGCCAGCAATGCCCCTCTGCCATGTACATTGGCCAATCCGGACAGTCTCTATGTAAAACGGATACAAATCAGACATCAGGAATAGTAACATACAAAAGCCAGTAGAAGAACACTTCAATCTCCTTGGACATTCTATAATAGATTTAAAAGTAGTCATTCTTCAACAAAAAAACTTCAGAAACAGACTTCAAAGAGAAACTGCAGAGCTGAAATTCATTTGCAAACTTAACACCATCAATTTGGGCTTGAACAGGGACTGGGAGTGGCTGGCTCACTACAAAAGCAACTTTCCCTCTTTTAGTATTGACACCCCCTCATCAATTATTGGAAGTGGACCATATCCAGCCTCACTGAATTGGCCCTGTCAACACTGGTTCTCCACTTGTGAGGTAACTCCCTACTCTTCATGTGTCAGTATAATAATGTCTCCATCTGTAATTTTCACTCCATGCATCTGAAGAAGTGGGGTTTTTACCCACGAAAGCTTATGCCCAAATAAACGTGTTAGTCTTTAAGGTGTCACTGGACTCCTTGTTGTTTTTGTGGATACAGGCTAACATGGCTACCCCTCTGATAATAGGCCTCACATTGTAATTGTAAATGTTGAGTCACCACTGAGCAGGTATTTTTCTAGTAGGATCCCACAGGGATTAGTTCTTGACCCTATACTATTTAACATTTTTATTAATAACCTGGAAGAAAATATAAAATCATCATTGATAAAGTCTGAAGATGACACAAAAATCAGCAGAGTGGTAAATAACGAACAGGACAGGTCACTAAAAGAGAACGATCTGGATTGCTTGGCAAATTGGGCATAAGCAAACAATGTGTTTTAGTACAGCTAAATATAAATGTATATATATCTAGGAACAAAGAACGTAAGCCATATTTACCTGATGGGGGACTCTGTGGGTGACTCTGAAAAATATTTAGGATAATTAGCTTACCTGTGCTCCTAGTGGCCAAAAGGGCTAATGTGATATGTGGGTGAAGAAACAGGTAAATCTCAAGTAGGAGTACAGAGATTATTTTACCTCTGTATTTGGCACTGGTCCGACCACTGCTGGAATACTGTGTTCAGTTTTGGAGTCCACAGTTCAAGAAGAAGGTTGGTAACTTGGAGAAAGTTCTAAGAGCCACAAAAATGATAGAAGTATTAGAAAACATGCCTTATAGTGATACATTCAAGGATCTCAATCTGTTTAGCTCAAGAAAGAAGAAGTTGAGAGGGGTGACTTGATTACAGTCTGTACGTACCTACATGGGGAACAAATATTTAATTATGGGCTCTTCAGTCTAGTAGCGAAGGGTATAACATGATCCAGTAGCTGAAGGTAAATCTAGACAAAGTCAAACTGGAAAAAAGGTGCACATTTTTAACATGGAGAGTAATTAACCTTTGGTACCAACTTACCAAGAATAGCGGTGGATTCTCCATCACTGGCAATTTTTAAACCAAAAGTGGATATTTTTCCAAAAGATATATTCTGGAAATTATTTTGGGGAGGTTGTCAAAACTGAAGCTTAAATTCCTTCCATGGTTATGCATCTTGATTTCTCTAAGTGGGCCTAGCTCTGGTTTTAAACTGGAATTGTGTAGGGCTTTAGATTATATATTGTGTTAAAATCAGTGCTCAGAAAACAGTTCGCAATCACCCATATGAAATATCAGCACTCTTCTGAAGCTACTGTCTCATTCTCCAGAACCTTGGGGTTGGGGTGGGAGTGAAGAAGGTTGTTTGTTTGTTTTTTGTTTGTTTAAGTAACTCTCTACTGCTTATGGTTATAAAGAAAACCTCAAAAAATATGACAAAGTGTAACCAAAGCAGCTGACTCTGTAAAGTTTCTGGAACAATAGCTCTGACAGATATAAACTCACTCAGTAACCCATCCACACGCTGGGTAGATGCTTGGGATTGCAAGGCGGGAATTCTCCTCTCCCAGACACAGAGCTGCTCCAGCCACTGACCTACAATAGCATCCACAAAATAGTCTCTGTAGCCCCTGATGTGGCACTTTCTTATATGAGGAGGAGAGGACACACACATAATGAATGGGCTTTGGGTAAACTTAAGCACATATTCAAATGTTTTGCAGAATGCTCAGCACCTTGCAGGATTGAGCCCAATGTTTGGGTTTTTTTCAAAGTTGTTCCCGTTCAGGGAAGCATTACTATTGTGCAAAGACAATGATCTTGCAATTAACAGAATAAAGTAGATTTATAGAGAAATACTGTTTCTGAGCCTGCCATTGGTGACTCAGGAGTGTTGTATTGGGGGGGCTCTAAATGAATACTGAGGAGTTCAACACAACCCTGAATGAGTCAGAGTTACAGTTTTAAATGAATGACATGTACAGTCTTTGTACTCTGCTCTAGTGTTTATCTTCGACAAGATCTATTATTCTTCCAGATAAGATTTACTGTTATGCATCACCTAATTAGCACCAGTTGAATTAGGGTGCTTTTATTACAGCAAAGGGGTGATTGCCTCACTCTGCAAATCAAACACTGAGATATCAGCCAAGTGTAGGATTCTGTGTCATTCTCACTAGAACAGCATCTTTGTAGAATGTTTGTTTTAAATGGCACATATGCAGTCCAGATGCAAGTGAGATTCCTGGTGACCTCAATGGGAGCTTTACCACTAGAAAGACTACTGTAATGAAGCCCAGAATTGACAGAGATGGCTTTCTTTGTGAGACATTAACGAATAAATTCTGATGCTCCCTCCCCAAGCAAAATGTCCCAACAGCTGCATAGGAATCTGACTACAGCAAAGCAGCGTGAAGCTGCAGTAATAACTGCAAAGGCTCTGCTGCCACTCCTCAGATTGAGTGGTACGTGCTTGCCTCTGCATGTTCTAAAATTGAATAGAACTAAAATGGCCTGAAACGTCAAATCATAGAGTGGCATCTGAGAGTTAACATGCGATTTGCCATCTATCCAAGCCTGATAGTAGAAAATTTAGAAGAGAAAATTTAATCTAGTCATTAGTGAGGCCGGCTTGTATTTAAAAAGTATTTGTTCCCTCTGCTCCATGATTGTCAATCCAACCAGAGAGAGTGGGCCACAGGACATCAATTTTCTCCTATCACCAAGAGAGAAACCACCCACTGAAGGAGGAAAAGGAGGAAGGGAAGTCAATGTGTTGATTCTTAAGATGAGGAGAACAAGCTGAGGGAGTAGCTTTATGTACTGTTGTCTCTCTCTGGGTCATCTAAGAAGTCTTCTTCCTGAGAACTAGATTCTGATCTCAGTTACAGTAGAATAAATTTGGCATTGACATCAGTGATGTTATCTTGGATTCACACAAATATACATAAGAGCAGAATCTGACCCCTACTCCATTAAAGTGTCTGCAATCACCCAGTGATCTTCCTAACCATTATAACGAACACTAGAAGCCTAGATGCTAAAGTGCACTGGGCTTTCCCTATCAGCAAGACCTTAGTTCGAAAGTGACTAACACTGACAGAAGGTATTAATTCTGGAGGGTTTCATCCTTTTTATTCTAATAGATGTTAACCCACATCACAAAACCCCATCACATGATTTGGTACAAGTAATATCCTCTGGTCAGGACAGGAGAAGGAATCTTCGGAGAGGGATAATGGAAATCAGGATTGAAGTTATTGGCTCAAAGGTATAGCCAATTGTTTAACCACACTAACAGTTCATTCTTAAAAGTGTTCAGACACCAAATAACCAAACTTCTCCAGCTTTATTGTCAAAAGACAAAATGATACAACACAAAAAGGAGACATACAGATCTTCTTTCCATGAAGCATATTCACACAGCATGTTAACCTTAAGTAAAAGGTGTGCTTCCAAGATACACAGTTCAGCTAGTAGTATTTATAGGACGGGTTTATAAAACTCTTTACGCATCCCTAAAATTCAACCCACACATTTGTACCAGTTCCTTAACTTGTTGCTCTGTATCTTCCTTATCTGTTACAGGTACTGGTCCATGAAGGTACCTCTTCAGCTTGTACTCAACATGGGTGAACAGAATTGCAGGGAGAGCATAATAAATTCAGTTAACATAACTTTCAGTTAACATAACTTCTCAACACTTTTATTTATGTATATTTTAAAACCATGCACATAATACCTATTAATGTGGTATATACTACACCTAAGATATATGAACTGTCAAAAATGTGTGAGGAAGTTGCCTGCATATAACGTTTTCCATGAGAAAATTCAACACTTTCAAATTTTATAAAATATTATTTTGTTTGAGGAAACATTATGTGCTCTACAGAGTTAAGCTTCATCAGAGAAAGTTGCCACTCATTCTGCAGTGTCACACTTCATGTTGTCACTCACAGACTCTCTCTCACCAAGAGAAGAACCAGACAGTGATTCAGTAAAAGGAAAGGAAGAATGACCTAGTGGTTAGGGTCATAGCCTTATGTTTGGGAGTCCTGAGTTCAAGTTCCTCTCCTGCCATAGACTGTGTGCATGAGACCTGGGGCAAGGAACGTAGGATCAGATTTTCAAAGATATTTAGCTGTCTAACCTGCAGGTGCTTCTGAAATCCCATGAGGTGCCTATCTGCACCTTTAGGCACATAAATACCTTTGAAAATCTGGCCCATAGACTGTATCTCAGTTCCCCATCTGTAAAATAAGGATAATGGAAGTTCCCTCCTATACAGTGGTATGAAGATAAAGCCATTAAAGATTGTGAGGTGCTCCAATACTATGCTAATGGGGGCCAGAAAAGATCCAAAATACATAAAATACAGTCAGACTACATTACATTTTTCAATTTTAGCTACATAACTACATTATCCTGAAACCTGCCTTAATCATCACCGAAGTAATACACCATAGCAGCATTTCATCCTTCTTATGCACTCAGTATCTTGCATTTTATGCCCCC
Source organism: Chelonoidis abingdonii (assembly GCF_003597395.2). NCBI lineage: Eukaryota > Metazoa > Chordata > Testudines > Testudinidae > Chelonoidis > Chelonoidis abingdonii. The sequence goes on along the minus strand of NC_133770.1, from coordinate 102,488,975 downwards.
CTTTCAGCTCATCTTCCTAAAAAAGTTAGGATTTTTTAAATGTTTACTTGCCATAGACAAAAGCTGGAACTTCAGATCACAAGGAAACCAACATATTTGTATTTAAAAACAACAAACACCATGGGTCTTATCCTATTCCCACTAAACTTAGCAGGAGCTGTGCCATTGACTTCCTTTTTTAGCAGGATCAGAGAAGCAGAAAAGATAAATTGCATGAATAATATTGTAAAGACTCACAGCAAAGAGTGCAATTCAGCTGTGCATGCATGACATTAATTTCATTACTAGTGAGTTTATGTTTCATTTACAGCTGTGGTTTCTTTTACTTTCTCTTCCTCTTTCAAGTTCAAAATACCTTCATTTTCTGCTTTTCTTCTGTGCATTATTCTAACCCAATGAAACAGATTTTTTTAAAGTATGGTAAAGAGAAATGTGTGTGGGTGGGGGAGAGTGTTGGAATCACCTGATTTTGATGTCACATTCAGGATTTTTAATGAGCCTGTAACTGAGTGAAGTGTATCTTGTGCCCTTAATATCTTTTACTTTTGCTGAAGTAAACCCTTCTTGGAGGCATTTGAATACTGGGAATCTGAAGATGCAAGCAACTGCTAATGTTTTGAATTTATTATTTGCTAGAGAGAGTTCTCTAGAATGCCTCTGAGCATGAGTAAAAAAATTCCAGCTATTCATTCATGCTTCTTTCTTTCTGACCCTTTTTCTAGAACAAACTATTGCCTTTTTTCTCTTGTTAGTAAGCTCCATTACTGTACTTTTGCTGAAAGACCAACATTTGTGCTTCGACATGGGGTTCTTGTACTGAGATTAAGCAATACCTTTAGATTTCAAAATTCAAGTTCTCTATTTAGTACTTTTGAAAATTTCATTCTTTCAAGAAACTGATTGCAGAGCAGAAAGCATAGTACAAGAACTAGTTTATAACTCATTCTTGATGGAATAAAGTGAGCTAATGTATTGCTTTATCTCAGCAGAAGGACCCCATGTCCACTCATAAATTCAAGTTATTTCATTCACTGCACACTATCCACTTGTACACAGAGTTAGCAGGAGTGACATGGAAATAATATGTAAACTACTTTGTAATTAAGGACTACATGGTAAAGCATATGCATGATAGGAAAAGTCAAGGTGCGCAGATTACCATAATTTTACTGATTTTTGAGTATTTAACTGTGCAATCTTAATGACCTCTTACCACAGTTATTAGCTTTAATGGAGCATGTGTATTATATTTGAATCCTATTTTTTCATAAAAGGACTCTGCTAAGAATGTAAAGTTTGAAAACTAAAAACAAAATATGTGAAAAATGCCTTTCTTTGTGTTCAATATTATTTTATGGTATTTTCTTTTGTGAAGGCTCACTATATTAATAATATATAGTTTCCTTGCTCTATCCTAACAGTCCATTAGTGGCTATTACTCTAAAATTCTTGGACTGATAAGTAACCTATTTAAAGAAACGTGGGAGTTGTTGGGGTTTTTCTTTAGGTTTCTTATGCCATTTTTGTGTTGACTGTAATGCTCTTGAAAGTGAGGGACTGAATCACGCCCTAAAGCCAAGCCCACTACAAACAGATACTTATATATTGCTTCCCTGCTCAACTGAAGATGTTTGTCCCATTCATTTTTGTCCATGTTGGCAGAGCCCTCTATTTCTGCAGAGTCCACAGAAGTCAACGGGCCTCCAAATAGGCCTGTCCTCATGCCATGTCATCCTGGCCTGCAGCAGCAGCTTTGCAATTTCATCACTTAGGCCTCTAGTGAGCATGGAAAACCAACTGGGTGGAATTGGTGGTTTTGGAAGAAGCACACAAAGTGGACCAAACTCATTGCACTAATGATAATAACAGGTAAAACAATCTGTGTTTGAATGGAATTGGATATATATTTGCACTGAGATTTGGAGGCCTTTTAAAAAAAAACAACAGGTATCTTATCAAACCCTGCCTATGAGATCCATGAGGCACTTAATAAGATGTCTGTACCTGTGTATAACAGTGTATATGGTTTTCCATTATATTATGGTTATTAGTTTATCTGTGTTATGGCAGCATCTACATACCACAACTGAGACTGAACAACTCCTATCACAATGACATCCCAAACACATATGAGACAGTCTGTACCCCAAAGAACATATAGGGAAAGTAGACAAGACAGTCAAAGGATAGGAAGTTAAACAGAGGTGAAGTGAGTTGCCCAAGGTCACAGAGCAGATCAGAGCTGGGAATAGAATTTAGGTCACCTGACTAATAATCCACTGTCTTATCCAGTAGTCCATGCTGCCATCCCATGGCCACATATATAATCCACAATTGGTAGCGAAAATATACCCCGACTCCTGAATATTTAAAATATTTTAAATCTTAAAATGCAATGATTGCACCTGCAAAAATATCTAAAAATCTCATTTGTTTCTGCATGTAGAACTTGAATGCACCATTACTTAATTTCTTTGCCAAAATAACCATTTACAAGGACAGCAGAGAATCCTGTGGCACCTTATAGACTAACAGACGTTTTGGAGCATGAGCTTTCGTGGGTGAATACCCACTTTGTCAGATGAATGTAGTGGAAATTTCCAGGGGCAGGTATATATATGCTAGCAAGCAAGCTAATAGGCCTCACATTGTAAATTAGTAAATGTTGAGCACCACTGAGCAGGTATTTTCTGATAGGATCCCACAGGTTAGGTTCTATGACCCTATACGATATTTTAACAATTTTTATTAATAACCTGGAAGAAAATATAAATTCATCATTGAATTAAAGTCTGAAGATGACACAAAAATCAGCAGAGTGGTTAAAATAACGAACAGACGGTCACTAAAAGAAGAACGATCTGGATTGCTTGGCAAAATTGGGCATAAGCAAAACAATGTGTTTAGTCAGCTAAATGATAAATTATATATATCTAGAACAAAAGAACGTAAGCCATATTTACCCTGATGGGATCATGTGGGGTGACTCTGAAAAATTTGATATTGGTTACCTGTCGCTCCTAGTGGCCAAAGGCTATGTGATATGTGGTGAGAAACAGGAATCTCAAGTAGGGAGTTACGAGATTATTTTTACCTCTGTATTTGGCACTGGTCTCCCGAACCACTGCTGAATTTACTGTGTTCAGTTTGGAGTCACAGTGCAAGAAGAAGTTGGTAACTTGGAGAAAAGTTTAAGAGCCACAAAATATAGAAGTATTGAAAACATGCCTTATATGATACATTCAAGGAGGCCTCAATCTGTTTGCTCAAGAAGAGAAGTGGCAGGGGTGACTTGATTACATGTACGTTACCTACATGGGGAACAAATATTTAATTATGGCTCTGCAGTCTTAGCGAAGGGATAACATGACCAGTAAGTGAGGTATCTAGACAAACTGTCAAACTGGAGAAAAAAAGGTGCACATTTTTTAAACATGGAGAGTATTAACCTTTGTACCAACTTACCAATGAAACGAGTGGATTCTCCATCACTGGCAATTTTAAACCAAAAGGGGTGGATATTTTTCCAAAAGATATATTCTGAAATATTTTTTGGGAGGTTGTAAAACTGAAGCTTAAATTCCTTCCATGGTTTATGACATCTTTGATTTCTCATAAGTGGGCCTAGCTCTGGGTTTTAAACTGGAATTGTGTAGGGCTTTAGATTATATATTGTGTTAAATCATAGTGCGTCATGAAAACAGTTTCCGCAATTCACCCACTATGAAATATTCAGCACTCTTCTGAAGCTACTGTCTCATTTCCAGAACCTTTGGGGTTGGGGTGGGGAGTGAAGAAGGTTGTTTGTTGTTGTTTTGTTTGTTTTAGTAACTCTCTACTGCTATGGTTATAAAGAACCTCAAAAATTGACAAAGTGTAACCAAACAAGCTGACTCTGTAAAGTTTTCTGGAAACAATAGCTCTGACAGATATAAACTCATCAGTAACCCGATCCACACGCTGGGTCAGATGCTTGGATGCAAGGCGGAATTCTCCTCTCCAGACACAAAGCTGCCCAGCCAGAACCACAATAGCATCCACAAAATAGTCCTTAGCCCTGATGTGGGCACTTTCTTAATATGAGGAGGAGAGACACAGCACATAATGAATGGGCTTTGGTAAACTTAGCACATTTCAAAATGTTTTGCAGAATGCTCAGCACCTGCAGGGATTGAGCCCATATTTTGGTTTTTTTTTCAAGTTGTTCTCCGGGTCAGGAGCATTACTATTGTGCAAGCAATGATTTGCAAGTTAACAAATAAAGTAGATTATAAGGAAATACTGTTTCTGAGCCTGGCCATTGGACTCAGGAGTGTTGGTATTGGGGGCTCTAAATGAATACTGAAGTTCAAACAAACCCTGAATGAGTCAAGTTACAGTTTAATGAATGACATGTACAGTCTTTGTACTCTGCTCATAGTGTTTATCTTCGACAAGACATCTATTATTCTTCAGATAGATTTACTGTTATTGCATACCTAATTAGCACCAGTTGAAATTAGGTCTTTTATTACAGCAAAGGAGTGATTGCCTCACTCTGCAAATCAAACATTGAGTATCGAGCAAGTTAGGATTTCTGTTGTCATTCTCACTTAAACAGATCTTTGTAGAATGTTTGTTTTTAAATGGCACTATGCAGTCCAGATGCAAGGTGAGATGTCCTGTGCCTCAATGGAGCTTTAACCACTAGAAAGGATACTAATGAAGCCCAGAATTGACAGAGAGTGGCTTTCTTGTAGACATTTACGGGAATAAATTTCTTGATCTCCCTCCGCCAAGCAAAATGTCCCAACAGCTGCATAGGAATCTAGATACAGAAGCAGCGTGAAGCTGCAGTAATAATCTGCAAGGCTCTGCTGCCATCTTCAGATTGAGTGGTACGTGCTTGCCTCTGCATGTTCTAAAATTGATAGAATAAAATGCCTGAAACGTCCATGCATGATGGCATCTGAGAGTTAACATGGCGATTTGCCATCAGGCCAAGCCTGATAGTAGAAAAGTTTAGTTAAGAGAAAATTTAATCTAGTCATTAGTGAGGCCGGGTTGGTATTTTAAAAATGTATTTGTTCCCTTCTCATGTTGGTCCATCCAACCAGAGAGAGTGAGGCCCACCAGGACATCAATTTTCTCTATCACCAAGAGAGAAACCAACCCACTGAAGGAGGAAAAGAGGAAGGGGAGTCAATTGTTATTCTTAAGATGAGGAGAACAAGCTGAGGGAGTAGCATGTACTGTTGTGCTCTCTCTGCGGTCATCTAAGAAGTTCTTCTTCCTGAGAAACTAGATTTGATCTGTCGTTACAGTAGAATAAATTTGGGGCATTGACATCAGTGATGTTATCTTGGCATTCACACAAAATAATAAGAGCAGAATCTTGACCCCTACTCCATTGTAAAGTGTCTGCCAATCCCAGTGATGTTTCCTAACCAGTATAACGAACACTAGAAGCACGAGTGCTAAAGTGGCACTGGGCTTTTCCCTACAGCAAGACCTTAGTTCCGAAAGTGCTAACGACTGGACCAGAAGGTATTAATCAGGAGGTTTCATCCTTTTTATTTCTAATAAGATGTTAACCCACATCACAAAACCCCTCACGATGATTGTACAAGTAATATCTCTGGTACAGACAGAGAGGAATCTTCGGAGAGGATAATGGAATCAGGATTGAAGTATTGGCTCAAAGTATAGCAATTGTTGAACCACACTACAGTTGCATTTCTTAAAGTGTTCAGACACCAAATAACAAATTCTCAGCTTTAGTGTCAAAGACAAAATGATACAACACAAAAAGGAGACATTACAGAATCTCTTTCATGAAGCATTATTCACACAGCATGTTAACGCCTTAAGTAAAAGGTGTGCTTCCAAGATACACAGTTCAGCTAGTAGTATTTTCATAGGACGGGTTCTATAAAACTCTTTACGCATTTCCCTAAATTCACCCACACATTTGTACCAGTTTCCCTTAACTTTGTTTGCTCTGTACTTCCTTACTTCTGTTTTTACATGTTCACTTTGTTCCAATGAACAGGTAACCTCTTCAGTGTTCTTCAACATGGAGCGGTGCTAGTTGACCCTTTGCACTCCAATTTCATGTTTATTATTAGTCAATTCCTGTACATCTCTTTATTCATGCTATCATTGCCATATTTTCTTCAGCATAGTAAATAGTATCTATTTCAGAATCTTCCTTATTTTACCCATTCTTGTCGTCAAAATTGCAGGTAGGCATAATAAATTTCAGTAACATACTTCAGTAACTTAACTTCTCAACACTTTTATTTATGTTATATTTTAAAACCATGATCTTTAATAACCTATTAATGTGTATATAACTAAATATGCATGAACTGTCAAAAATGTGTTGTGAAGATTGCCTGCATCTAACGTTTTCCATAAGAAAATTTCTCAACACTTCTTTAATTTATAAAAAGATTATTTATGAATTCGAGAAAACTTATGTGTTCTACAGGTTAGCTTCATCAGAGAAACGTTGCACTCATTCTGCCCCAGTGATCAAACTTCATATTCGTCAATCCATAGACTCTCTCTCTATCAATGAGAAGAACCGACAGTGATTCGTAAGGAAAGGAAGCTGTCATGACCTTAATGTGGATATAAGGTCATTAGCTCTTGTTGGGGAGTCCTGAGTTCAAGTTGCCTCTCCTCCATAGACTGTGTGCATGAGCCTGGAAGACTGAGGATTCAGTTTTTTTAAGATTATTATAGCTGTCTAACGCAGGTGCTGGTTAGAAATCCCTAATGAAGGTGCATCTGCACCTTTAGGCAATGAAATAACTTATTGAAAACATCTGGTATCTCATATGACGTATCCTTCAGTTCCCCATTCTCTGTATGAAATAGGATAATGGAAGTTCCCTCCTATCAGTGGTATGAAGATAAGCCATTTAAAGTGTGAGGTGCTCCAATACTTGCTTAATGGGGGCAGAAAGATCCCAAAATACATAAAATACAGTCAGTACATACATTACATTTTTCAATTTTAGCTACTAACTACATTATTCCTGAATAACTGCCTTAATCCCATCCCGAAGTGAATACACCATAGCAGATTTCATCCTTCTTATGCACTCAGTATCTTGCATTTTATGTCTCCCCCTTTCAGCTCACTTCTAAAAACAAGTTAGGGATTTTTGTAAATGTTTAACTTGCCATTAGACAAAGCTGGAACTTCATCACAATGTAATAATCAAACCATATTTTGTATTTAAAACCAACATAACACCTATCGGTCTCTTAACCATTTCCACTAAAACTTAGCAGAGCTGTGGCCTGAAGTGGGTATTCACCCACGAAAGCTCATGCTCCAAAACGTCTGTTAGTCTATAAGGTGCCACAGGATTCTCTGCTGCTTTTACAGATCCAGACTAACACGGCTACTCCTCTGATACATTTACAAGGACATTAGAGAGACAAAGTAGGTGAGGTAATATTCTTCACGGGACCAACTTCTGTTGGTGAGAGACAAGCTTTCAAGTTTAGACAGAACTCTTCATTTGCAGGACACAAATGCATATTTTTTTCATGTACATTATTACAGTTTGGGAAAAAAATCCTCTTTTGCATAACATATTTGAAATGGGGCTATAATCTAATAGTACTCAAAACAATGTAAAAGTGCACAGCTCTATTTGATGTCAGTAGAGCTACTTACCTCCTTAAAGTTAAGCACACACTTAAGTGCTTTGCTGTATAGGACCTAAAACCACAAGTGAATCCCATCCCAAGAAGAGCAGCCAGTTGAAATTACATTGCTATAAAAATTGTCAGAATTTAACATACTGCAGACTCTTGTGACAGTTCAAAGTTGGGTCGTTTGTGTTTACCTTTAAACCTGAAATATGCAGAGCTAGCATCCAATTTGAATTTGGAGCCTTTGCTAATGCTGTATCCAATGACTTTGATACCTACAAATCAGCTATTTCTGAGATTCCCCATAACCTTTCCTTTTTGCTGATCTTTCAGATTTTCCACCATTTCTGACTCCTGTCCAGTGATACTGTTCCCCAGCACCTTCCCTACATAAGGTATTAATATAAAGGTCTCTGAAGTGATCTTACACTTTAACTTCCAAAGAACACATGAGAAATAAGACATGTTTCTTTGGTGCACATCTGTAAAAGAGAATAGGATGATTGTGTAGCTCTGCTCTTTGAATGTTCTTAGTTTCCTGGCCATTTCTATTTCTTGTTACTGCCTCAATATCCTATGAGGAAGTGCTGTAAGGGACAGCAGGAATACACTCTCATGACAACAATCACAAGTATATTAATGTAACATAGTTTTAGTAGAAAAAATTGACCCAAAGCTGTGGAGCTGCCTGTTAGCATTGCAAAACAGCTGATCTGTCATTTAGTATAGTCCGAGGCACTGGGAATCAGTGTTTAACAAAGCAAGCACTCCTCGTGGTTCTAACTAGGGATCCTTTTGGCTTAAATATTAGACATATTGTTATCATATGTTTCCACTATGGGGCAGGGGAACTTTGGATGTCAAAAAGAAAAATGTCCCATCTAATGAAGAGCTATTGCATTTCGCTTCCTTGACTGATTGCCCCTTCTTGCTTATATGCCAGAGCAGCTTTACTACCAGAGTGACTCTACATATGACTTTCAAATCAAGGACATTTTCATTTGGAGCACAATCAATTATTTCATATTCACCTCATAATGTTATAGCTTCAGTCTGGCGAAGAAAAGCAACATGCTGACAAAAGTAATTTGAAATGGAGCATAATGATTAGATTTTAAATGGTTCTTTTTTAAGGCTGACATAGGTTATATTTTGTTGTAACTGAGTATTACAGTAGGGATAACTTGCAACATAAACTGTCCCATCTTTCAGAAATGGTAGCTATACAACTGATGACAATAAGCTTTGCTTACAGTCGCAGGTTACTTTGCAACTTTCTTTTTCTTTTTTTTTTTTGCACAATAATTTCAGCTTTTTAGGCTTTGTAGTTATACTGCAATACTGAAAAAAAAAATGTTGCACGGGGTTAATAAACCTTCTGTAGTTAAGAGTTGCTTAAGATTCCTTGTTAAAATGGGACAATTACTAATTCAATATGCTGTTTCCAAATTCAAATAGTCTTTCTACACTTTTTATTGTAGTTTCTGTCACATTCAACTCCTTTTGTATGTAGCATTCAAACTTAGTATAAAAATCTACCAGTATAGCTTGTTCCATGCATGGGGATTCCTCAAACTGTATTCTTGTCTGGCTGGAATGTAAACAATCGTACTCAAAACCAAACTTCCAGTTAAGAAGGCTTTCATATCTACACATTACAGCCCCACTGTTCATGGGTTTACAGTGAGGTGAGAAGGCACAGGAATCTCCTACCTTGTGCTACTGTTCCCACTAAGAGACAGCCATAATATGGCTGAAAGTGCTCCACATCACAAAGTGGCTGTGGTGGGGAATTGCTAGTACTGCCAGCAGTAAATGTTACCCAACATGAGTGAAGTCTGCCATGCAGAGAGGGTATGGTCATTGCTCCACTCAGTTGTGCACTACCTAGTGTCAGCAGAGCAAGACAATGAAGGCTATGTGGTCTACAAATGAAAACTATTGCTCAATCCTTCTCCTGTCCCTACCCTCCCCCTGCTTTATAAGGGCATATTAGGCTCTTTAAAAATATTTTGTTTCTGTTTAATGGCCCAAACTAATAACTGGTGGGGAAGGCTCACATGACTTGAGAGGATTTAGCATTTCCAGCCTCCTGCTTTTAATTGAATTGTCTTTGCAGTCTGACGGGTGATGCTATGTCTCTGAATCATCCAACAAGCAGGTGTCTGTGTCTCCCACTGGCTTTAAAACATGCTGGTCAAAAATGCAAAAGAGAGACTTCTATAACATGCACAGGTACCAACTTTGTTAATTTTTGCCTCTTACAAGTGAAGTTCTAGCAATCAGTAGTGAAGTAAAACCAGATGTGTGTCAGGCAGGGTTAACTTAGTTTTCAGGCCAGAAGTACAAGAAGATCCATTGCCCTCTTACTCTTCTTTTAGCCATCTCTTTCCATTTTCAAATTTGATTAATCGGAACTTAAGATACTCTGTTAATACCCTATCTCTAAATTTCAGTAATAACTGGGGCAACTGCATTCCTTGAGGCTCCCTAGGATTCTCCTTGTCTAACAGAACATGAAATATGTAGTAGTGCAAGCTCCAGACTGGTCTGGTTTTGCTTATTGTCAGTTGGTTTCTCCATTCTTCCCTTTGATAGCCTTAAGTTTGTAGACTATCCTGAGCAGCAGTACCAGAAAAGGTCCTTAGCAAAGTTTCTGCTTATCCCAATGCTCTGTGGGATTACACACACACACACACACCCACACACACACCCCAGACAGCCATCAGAGGACTCAAAAAAAGGTGGGAGGGAGCATAGTAGGACCAGTGATGTGGGGCCTTGGTTTTGTGTTTTCACAGGGGCTGTGCATGTGTACTGCCAATATCCTGTGCTCAAAATAATGAGATGTCATTACTTTTAAGCCAATTTTTGAAAGAAAATCTGGGCTCATCTTATTTATTTTCTGGGTTTTGTGCCTTCAGGGTTTGTCTCTTCTAGCTTTATCAGCAATGCTGAAGGCTAGAAACTTAGTCTCGTTTATTTATTTATTTAATGTGATATTTGTATCTAAGCACGTGACTCCAGAAAAACACCAAATAATTGTGGTTAAAATAATGAAAGTTAGCAAAGTTCTTTCAGTAACATATATGACCTTTAAGAGAGATCTGTTGAATATTACTGACATTTTCCCCAATGTGAGACATTTTAAACACCTCTATGCAATTGGAGTAGGGCCTTCACTGTAAATACTTAGATATTTTGTAGGAGGCAATGTGGCCTGCACTGGGACTCAGGAGACCTGAATTCTAGTCCCGGCTCACTCAGTGCCCTGCTGGATGACCTTGGGCAAGTTACTTCACTGCACTGTGCCTCAGTTTCCCCATCAGTAAAATAGGAATAATGATACTGACCTGCTTTATAAGGTGCTTTGAGCTCTACTGATTAAAATAACTAGATATTTTATTATAAGAGATAGGCATTATTATTAACATTTGCATATTTTTAGAACTTCATCCTCCCTTAATAACAATGCATTTAAGAGAGAAGGGAGATGTTTTCCTTTAGGTTGAACTCTACTTTAGCAGGGCAGCATTTTAAAATAACTAATGAGTACAGAAGTTCATTGGTAATTCCTGTATTGCTATTAATTAGGTCTGTCAAGCGATTAAAAAATTAATCGTGATTAATTGCATGATTAAAAATATATGGCAGAATGTGGCTAAAACAGAGCAGGAGACATACAATTCTGTCCCAAGGAGTTCAGTCACAAATATAATGAATGCATTATTTTTTTTAAAGAGTATCATCAGCATTGAAACATGTCCTCTGGAATGGTGGCCGAAGCATGAAGGGGCATACGAATGTTTAGCGTGCCTGGCATGTAAATACCTTGCAATGCCAGCTACAAAAGTGCTATGTAAATGCCTGTGCTCACTTTTTGGTGACATTGTAAATAAGAAGAGGGGAGCATTATCTCCTGCAAATGTAAACAAACTTGTTTTTCTTAGTGATTGGATAAACAAGAAGTAGGACTGAGTAGACTTGTAGGCTCTGAAGTTTTACATTGTTTTGTTTTTCAGTGCAGTTATGTAACAAAAAATGACATTGGAGTTGCATTTTCACAACAAAGAGATTGCACTACAGTAGTCATAAGAGGTGAACTGAAAAATACAATTTTTTCATCATTTTTACAGTTCAAATATTTGTAATAAAAATAATATGCACTTTGATTTCAATTACAACACAGAATACAATATATATGAAAATTTACAAAAAGATCCAAAATATTTAATAAATTTCAGTTGGTATTCTATTGTTTAACAGTGCAATTAAAACTGTGATGAATCACAATTTATTTTTTTGAATTATTAGCGTGAGTTAACTATGATTAATTGACAGCCCTACTATTAATGTAAGTATTAATAGCCTGTTTCTTATCTGTTCAAGGAATACACTATCACAAGTTTTTTTAAAAAGTAGAGGGATCTTCCTTACTCTTACACAGACTAAAACTTGGGCTCGCACCCAATTTCAGTGCAGTACTGGGGAGGGAGGAATGTTCTATTAATATTACTGTCCTTGTGGAGGAGACACAAGTCCAGTCTGCCTCTGGCACTCACCCACATTGCACAGACTGTATATACCAAAAGGCAGAAATCAAAAACATTCCATTTTGCAGTGTGGAAGAAAGTTAATCTTTTTTGAGAACTTTTTTACTTCCTGACTTTTATGTATTTAAATTACCTGAGTGCTTCTGAGACATGCTGAGCATCTGCAACTCACCTGGACTTTTACAGGAATTAAGTGGGTGTGGCTTCTTACAGGACTCGGCCTTAAATAAAGGGATGTTAATTCCTTTTGGTGTTTATCTTTTATAGACAAATAAGTGGCAAGGGGAATCCGAGACAGAAACGAAAGCCACCTAACTACAGTATCTGATTTTAACAAGTTATACTGGTTGTTACTCTTCCCTGAGGGGTATAAACCAGCACACAGTATGAACACATCAGCTGGATAGCAGCAAGGGAAGTGGAAGGCTAATGGGCCTTGACAAGCCTTCTCAAAGAGGAATATGATCAAGACAATCTGAATTTCTAGGTAGAATATGGGTTACGTCACAACCGAACACAGATTAATTTACTCGAGCTGACTGAGTTTTCATTCAAACTTTCTGGTGAAAAAGAGTATTTTTATCAATGTAAATTTCAGCAGGAAATGGTCATTTTTTTCTTAAAAACAAAACACCCTCCCCCAAAAAGAAAAAAAAATGGAAACTTCCCCCCCCCCAAATATATGTTGTGGGCTTTGTATTGAAAACTTTTGGCCTCTCAAGTGAGAATTTTCAGTAAAAGTAAAATCTTTTGCCCAAATGGATGAAATTTCTCTTTTTGATGGCTGAAAATGTCAGATTGGTTTTCAGTTGCCAGAAATATCAAGAAAGTCACTCTTGTGAACAATTTTCATGGGAGGGTAAATTCTAACCAGCTCTAGTATCTACAATTGAAAAATTGTTTCCTGATGGTCCTAAAGAGGATGCCATAACAAGGTGACATTACCTTTGCATGTTAATTCAACCTGTACAAACTATACTGAAACAAAACACAGGGTTGAAAATAGTCTGAGAACATATTTTGATTGAGGGAAGGTAACAGAGAGAGTTAGGACATGGATAAGGTTAAAATTTAAGAAACAATGGACTATGAATAGCTAACTGGTCAACCAACACAAAGTCTACGTACTGTTTTTCTCCATACTGCCTGCCTGTGTCAGAGAGTGCTCAGGAAATCAGATTTTTACCCTTTAGGTAAACAAAACTCTTGGAGGTATGAACAGAGTGACAAAATACAAGAAACTTCATATGAAGGTAGCAGCAGCAGCAGATCCAGTGCATGAAGAGGACAAAACAAGTAAGTTTGTGGACAGTATGCTTATAAAATTTGTAGAGAACACCAAGATGGGAGGGGTTGCAAGCACTTTGAAAGGTGGGATTAGATTTAAAAATGAGATTGACAAATTGGAGAACTAGTCAAATAAACACATTGAAATTCAAAGTATTGCGAAGTATTACACTTAGGAATGAAAAAATCAAATGCACTGGCTAGAAAGTGGTACTGCTGAAAAGTATTTGGGGGTTACAAGGGAGCATAAATTGATTGTCAACATTGTAATGCAGTTGTGAAAGGCTAAAAATCATCCTGGGGTATATTAACAGGAGTGTGTTATGTATGACACAGGAGGTAATTGTCCTGCTCTACTTGGCACTAGTCAAGCCTCAGCTGGAATACTGTGTCCAATTCTGGGTGCCATATTTTAGAGAAAATGTGGACAAATTAGAATTAGTCCAGAGGAGAGCAACAAAAATGAGGAAAAGGTTTAGAAAACCTGACCTAGAGGAAATGTTAGGAAAAACTGGGATGTTTAGCTCAGAAAAAAGACTAAGGGAGGACTGGATAAAACTACAAATTTGTTAAGGGCTGTTATAAAGAGGATAGTGTTCAATTGTTCTCCATGTGCACTGGAGGCAGGACAAGTAGTAATGGACTAATCTGCAGTAATGGAAATTTAGGTTAGATATTAGGAAATCCTTTCTAACTATAAGGATAGTTAAGCAGTGTAATAGGCTTCCAAAGGAGGTTGTGGAATCCCTGGCATTGGAAGTTTATATGTGCAGGTTGGACAAACCTGTTGGGATGATCTAGGCCAGTGGCTTTCAACATTTTTTCATTTGCGGGCTTGTACAAAAATTTGAATGGAGGTGAAGACCCGTTTAGACATAGCCTGCAGAACCCCAGGAGTCTGCAGATCACAGGTTGAAAACCAGAGATTTAGTCATACTTGGTGCTGCCTCAGCACAGAGGGCTAGACTCGATAACCTCTTGAGGTTCCTTTCGGCCCTACATTTCTGTAATTCTGAGAGTGACCACATTGCTGGCATCGTGTTTCAAGGATACAGTCAGTTCCGGAAATATGAAAACCAGACCATGATTTCAGCGTATAACATATCAAACCACTACAAGGCCAGTATGTATTTATATGCCAACATGGAAACAGCTTTATAGGGCTCTATTGTGCATTTATGTGGCAAGATAAATGGAAGGCAGTTTTAATTGTGATGAATTAGTTCCTATTTATTTTTCAAAGATTTAAACAAGCCAGGCTATTATGTCACCTGGTGACCTTCTAGTATACTGCAAATGCCACCTATGCTGGTGAGCATTAGCGGGGGACTGAGGTATTTAGAGATAGAATTTCTGTTTAGGGGGGATATAGTGTGAACTGGATGTTTTAATTCACAGTAGGTCTGATTGATGACTGCTGATTAGAATGATATGTGGTTAGAAATTGGGAAAATGAGAAATGCTTCTGTTCCTTTGATTGTGTGACTTGACTTATTTACCATATTTTAAAATTTAAGAGTATTTACTTTCTGGAGGGACATTCTTTGGTACTGAGTTTTAAATGAAACCAATATGAAGCATCTGTGCATAAGGAGGAAGGGAACATATTGCTTTTCCTTACTAAAGAATAGATATATTTGAGAAGAAACTCCTTAATCAAGAGGGCTTGGAAGATCCAAATTTGTATCGATTAAGCAGTTGTCCCATTTAAACAAAATGTATCTAAATATTACTTAGTATTATTTAGAACTACATATCTTTGCAACTGAAGTCATTCTATGAAAGTATTTGTTGTGACCTTTAACCATTATATTAACATCTCTAATTATAATTGACAGGTCAATTTCTTGGTTGCTAGTGTATGAGACAGTCATACAGCAGTAGCCTGGAGAAATTTCTGACCTTTAAGTGCTATATTAACACCTATGATTGGAATTAAAAGGGCAGTTAGGTTGAATATCATCCCAGCAAAGCAATCTGACCAATTATGATGATACCATTAAAGCCAGAGAACATGCATTCAACTTGAAAGGGGGAAAAATTGGTGCTGGAGATTTGTCCCAGTTAAGTTGCTTTCCCAATGATCTGCAATCTGTTTGACTTTGACAATTATGAAAAATAAACCATTCCATTTTCTGTTGCTTGAATAAACAAATTACAAACTTTAGAACAATAACTAAATATTTTAACAATAATAAAGTTGTTTCTAACTTCAGTCTCCAGGATAAATTAGATAATTCAGATTCAGAAGCCTCTGAACATGACTGTCAACCCTGTGCCATCAAAGTCTGTTATCCTACTGTTTATCTTGGGTCATTGGCATCTACTTTATTAATCAGGGACAAATAACAGATAGGATTGCAGGGAGTTTAACAGGGAAACAACAAGAAGTAGAGTGAAAATAGTTTTCAGAGTTTTTCTAGCTTTCAAGTTCTGTCTGAATCCTGGCTACTGTAAAGTGTTAGTCTCTGAAGATGTCTAAGTTAGGGCTGCAGGAGTCTTTTCTATATTATGATTCCCACATTGATTAGAATGTTCTTTGTAAAGGTCTCCAGTGTAGACAAGGTTGGAGGAACTACATGCATGAGGCTAGATAAAAGCATCTATTTCCTTACAACTAACTAAACCATTGAACATGGTTAGCTGCTCAATGAACCATATAGTGGTTACACATCATGTTTAATCAACTGCTCCCTACAGTTGTTACTTTATCCTTGCTTACTCATTTTCCTCATGTAAAGGTCTAGGTATAAAAAGAGGATTTCTACATATTGTTTGAGATGGTTTTCCTAGTCTCCAGCAAAAATTCAGTTTATTCATGAAGCGTGAACACGTGTGGTTATCACCGCACATAGCCATGCTTCAGGTTTTCTCTTGGATCTCAAGGTTGTATAGGTGGACTCATCACTTGGATTCCTTGTGCATTAAGCCAGATGGAATGGATTGTGGCAGAAGGCCATCATATCAAAACAATTCCTATACAAATTCCTACAAAAGGAATTTTAGAAAGTGTACATTCTACTTACAATAACAGGACAAGCAAGCCTGGATCACTTTTTTTCAGAACCTCAAGATAAGTGATTTTTGCCTCCATCTTTTTCATATGCTTTTGGAATAGTGAGTCCAATTTATAGAACAGGTTGCTTAATAGCCTAAACATCTTTGTCAGTTCACTGTTGTAAAGATTCACTACTCCTATGGAACTTTGCACTATTGCTGTCTTCAAGCCCTGTTGCAATACTTCTTGCCATTCCTCATGGAAGTGGTTCTGAGGAGAAGGGAGACACTCAGAAATTTTTTGGAATATTTTATGGAACTTCAGGATTTTCACATGGGCATTTTCCCTGCAGAAGCTATGGTATATTCCAGCATGCTGTCATTCTGCAGATTTGCTACAGGTCTCAGGAAAAGAGATTAATGTGCAGGAACAGAGCAAAGTCAGTTTATAGAGGCTTCAGATCATGCCACATGATCAGTGATATTTTTGGACTATTTATGATTTAAATAAGACAGGTCACAGAGGACATGTTACATGGTTCTATTTAACATACCTCTAGGCCCACTTCTAGAAAGCCCACATGAACGTACCATGGTTGAACCCAAAGGTTATTCCCTTAATGAGATTTAACTATAGAAAAGCCAGGTTCTTTCAGCCCGGAGCCCTTCTACGTGTGTTTGTCAGAACCTGATTGTGTGGTCCTGCAAAAGAGAACTGATTTTTAAATACAGCTGGGAAGAGTACACAGTTCTAATTACCATCCACTGGTAGCAGCTTCCACAGTGGCACTGCAGAAATATAGTTGATTAAAACTCTCAAACACATTAGTTGAAATTATGCAGTTATCTTGTCCAATAAAATAATTCCCAGCCTCTTCAAAGAAGGTTTGATAATTAACTAACTGTTCTACAAGGTACTACTCTATTAGAACAACTTAGATGAGCAGCAACTTACTAGCAATACATGACTTCTTGTGAGAAGACCCTACAGGCTAGAGTTCAGCCTCTGTGAAAATTGAGTATGCAAAGGTCCTGTTAAATTAAATTCACCTCCTATCTGCTTTGCAGGTGTTCCTCTCTGCTACAGAAATGCAGATCAGAAGCAGGCAATTCACAGTAACTTTGAACTCTAGCCTGCAGGCTCTGGTCACTAAAGCTCAAAGTTACTGTGAGTTTCTTGCTGCCATTCCACATTTCTGTAGTAGAGGAATGCATGTGAGGCAGACAGAAGTTAAAATGAATCAAACCTTCCTGTAATATACTTGGAGTTCCTCTACTTCACTAGATAACTCCATAGTCACATCCATCCTGAATTGTCAATCAGAGGAACTCCTCTGCAATCGTCATAGCTACAGACCACACATTAGGCCCAGCTTGGTAGTGCATGGAGTAAGGGTGGAAGTACTTTTGGACACTAAATTTCTAACTAAAATACAGCAAAGATATATTGCGGGCCAGATCCTGGGCTGATATAAATCTACTACCTTTAAACAAGAATCTTCATTATTTGCATAATTCAGTCTTCCACGTAGTTAGCAATACAGTAGGGAGATGTGCAAATCCTCAACTGCATTAGGGCAGCTTTGTGCCACTCCAGGTCCTTACCAGACTCCCAAAGGATTTTCTCTACATAAGGGGATCCAGTATACAGTTGCTATAGTGACTCCTGTCTCTCCCTGCCTTTGCTGCCAGTACCCAAGGAATGACCAAGGAATATGAACAGGACCTGGTCATGCCCAGATAATGCCAGGCTGCTTAGAAAAACCATTTGGTGCTATAGGTTTCATGGAGTCTGCACACCACTCTAATTTATGAGAGAGATAGCAGCTAGCAAAGATTAGAGGAGAGCAAAGGGCATCTTTGTTCAAGGGCTTCTCAGAATCTGGCATAGGGACCTCTATCTTAAAATTACACTTGTACAACAACTTCCATTCCTTTAATTAATGGGAAAAGTACTTAATGAAGTTTTTAAAAAAAGTATACCAAAATGCAGATAGTTAAGAAAAGTTCCAGAGGTCGAGTAAACTTCATCCCATTTATTCCTTGTTATAACTGAAAGTTATCTTGCACTCTATCTGTAGTGTTTGCTTCCACAAATGCTATAATGCTGTAAACTTACTCTCAAGTTCACCTAAGACCAATTAAAAAGAGTAAATAAGTTAAAGATGACCAAAGACCTAGCAATAGTAAACTTAGTTTCACACTTACCAATTTATATTAAGAGATTTTCAAATAATATTTGGGTAGTGTATTGCCAGTTTAAGAAAAAGGTCTCTGAACAGTGCAGTGGACTTGAAATATCATTTCTTATTCTGATTTGTCATTCAACCATAATGGGTTTTATAAGCTCATAAGTTATGAAGACTCGTGATCTATTATGGACGCATTACCAGGTGGAAACCAAAATTAGATCTGTAAAGATTTCTGACTTGCATCTTATTTGTATCTCTTTCTTTTGGGCTAGTGCCATTTGGAGAACTCACTTCTAAAGGCTAATATGGTGTAAAGAGAAATGACCATTTCAGAAGCTTTTTTAGAGTTCCTGAATAAGAAGGTTCTTACTCGCATGTGATATGCCTCACTACCAATTCCACTCTGCTTGCTCCATATGGTTCAGCTAGCTGGTATCTGTCACATGAACTAGTAAAGGAGGCACTTTACTGGAGATATTTCTGTGGCTTAGAAAGCCAGAAGCTTTGTGGTGGAATGAACAGTGCTCTCTGTCTTTGTTGGTGAGGCTAACCCAATTTATGTGGAAGCATGATAACACAGCAGATATAAAAAATGGCCAGGAAGGAAAAATCTCTCTTTCCTGTACTCACTATATTAGAAATGGCCAAGATATTCAAAGTTTGGCTCTAGATTCAAACTTCCCTGAAGTTAAGGTAGGAACTGGGGAAAGGGACACCAAATAAATGTAAATAAAAAGAAAAACTGAACAGAGAACCTTTTATGGGGTTATATTTTACTGATCTTAGGTGAATTTGTGGAGTTTGCATTCATAATAAAGCTTTCATCTTTCTTTCCTCCCTTCCTCATCATTGATCAAGTTGTCTCAGTGGCAAAGAATGGTAGAAAGTCAACTAGAGTAAACAAGCTAGTACACTTGCATTTTTTTTTCTGCTCCAAAATTTAATAATGTTACCTCTAAGAGGAGTTAAAAAAAAACTCAGAAGAAAGGAATGGAAAAAGTAAAACTATCCAAAGAAAGAAATGCTGTCCTACTATACATACAAATAATTTCATTTTCTTGCCAAGATGTCCTGCTCTTTTAAGTGAATAAAGGGGTAATTCACAATAGTACTATGCTGAAAGCATGTGCCTCCAGCCCTCTCTTTTCGATAAGGTTGTAGCCACCGCCAGCAGTATTAGCAACTAGATCTGAATCTGTGGCACAATACAATATGACAGGTTCAGTGTTCCAGAAAATGAACCAACCACAGATTGAACCCAACTTGAACTAGACTTTCTTTGTGCCTAGCACACAGAACACATTAAGAAATGAGCAGATTTAAAGTTCTTATACATCAAATTATAAAACAGAACAATAGTTTAGCAAGTTTAGTTTTAAATTTGTTTAGGAGGAAAACATTTAATACACTAAACCAAAGTATGTCCCCTCAAATAAATAAATTTAAATATGAATACCTATTAGACACTAACTTGCACAGCAAGTATACTTTTCGTGCCTCAAGGTTATACTGTAAAAGAGGTTTCCTCTGCATCTGAATTACTAGTGCATCATTTAGCACCCCTCTCGTGTCTAGACCATATGGCTTCAGTTCTGACAGCTGATGAATCAGGTAATTTTCCTCTTGCATTAGTCATTGGTTATATTGTCGTGCAGCTTCTTGATGGCAGAAGGAGAAACAACCTCCTGAGAACAGCCTTGGAAATGCATGTTAAAAATGAACAGAAACCAGAATTCTCTTTTTAAGTGTGATTATAGCTGGGCTAGAGGTGGTGAAAAAAGCATTCATGAAAATGTTTGCTAAATCTGAATTGCAGTTTAATCAGTGCTTGGTAAGACTATGATTTACTCACAGAGGTTGCAGAAGTCATGGAATCCGAAATATGAAATCATGAATAACTTAAACAGAAAAATTGGCCAGATCCAGTGAAGCAGCTGTTGATAGTTTCACCAGCAATAATTGTGATTTTTTTGGTACATGCATTTGTCCCATTGTATATATAATATATAGATATAGTACACCTATTTATCCTATAAACAGACAACTAAGTTACTTGAAATCAATAGGAAATATTACCACTGAAAAATTTTAATTGGAAGCCACATTTTGCTCAGGTAAAGTGTAAATTTTTGTTTTACTCTACATGTAAGTATGACAACTACTGATAGACAAATCTCTAAAAGTTTTGGGATTGGTTTGAATATGCAACCATAGAAGATCCCGATTTTTAACCAGACACACTGAATTGCTAAGTTTGTAACACTGTTTTGGAAAACTCAAAATTTTTTCGAGTGAGAGAGAAGGTACTGTTAATACCAGACTAGAAATACTACAGCAACAGCTTCTCCGTTCATTCTCTTTATAGCTACTTAGATGAGAAGAGCATGGCAGGTTCCTTCGATAAAGTAGACATTTCTGTCAGATACAAATGGTTGGCTTGCCATCTCCTTTAGAGTCTCACTACTGCTGCCATCTGAATTCTCTCCAGTAACTGGCTGTCAAAACCATCCAGAGCTCTCTTATTCCATCCACTTTAATTGGTATGATGCATGCCTATCTACACCAGCAAGAAGTCTGGGCATGATGTTTCTGCTGTACACTCGATTTCAGTTTTATTTCTAGTCTGATCTTCCTGCTAGATTTTTCACAGTTGCTGGAAAATACAGTTTGATTTTCTGGGTCTTCTATGAACCTTTCTTTTTGGTTTGGTTATCTATATAGTGATATGTGCTGTTTATGTGATATGTCATACACAATACGTTCTTCTACACTATTCCAAAATAATAGACTCTCCCTTTGCTTCCTTCCTCTCTCACACACGCACAATATTACCATGTGGTTTTGATCAAAACTCTGTCTAAAAAGGGCACCTTCTTACAGAACTCAGTTAATTTGCAGCCAGTGTATATTCAGAGTCATACCTACTGTACTGACTACTGAGAAAAGTAAGTTTTGACTAAATTTTTTTTTACTCCTCTTAGCACTGCAGAGCCAATTCAGCTTTGAGCTGGGCTTCTTTTCTGGCTCATGCATCATCACCAAATTTCCTATTAGTGTTCTTATGCCAGAATCTTGATTAGATATGGGACTGAACCCTGACGCCCGACATAGACATCAGTGAACTTTGGGAAGGTTCAAATGAGAATCTCCTCTGCATTGCTCATTCGTGTTCATCAAGTCACAACATAACTTCCAGTATGAGATCTTGTTGGGAGAAGGCATAGTGGGACATTAATCCACCACTTTTAGTCTCCTGGAGCAGCCTGTTAGCCAGTTTCTCATCCCTTCATTTTCAGGGGCTAAGGAGCTGATGTGAAGGGATTTTACACTTTGAATACACCCAGAGAAAGAAGGCTGGAAGCAATAACTGCAGTAGGGCTAGCTAGGGAACTTCCTAGTTCTAAATTATTTAGGGCAGTAAGTCTTTGTGGCTCTGGAAGATGTCAAGTACTGAATCCTGTGCAGAGTTGGGGTGGGACTATCAAATATTGCCCTAGGAAGTGGGAAGGGGAATTGGCCAAACAACTTCCACTTGATGAAGCAGAAGGAAGGAAGTGCCCACTTTTGGAATAGTCTGGAGGGGGTAACGTCAGTCCACTGTAACTGTACCATGTATGTCACTAGTGAATAGACCTTTGTGCTCAACACATCTCCATATGATGCAATTAGCAGTTTCATATCTGGTTTAAGAAGTGGAAGCTCAGGACTGTTGGACTTCATCAATGTTCTACCACAGTCCTGTGCCATCGTACTTCCGTGGACAGTTCGTTCTCACCCAGAACCTCTTCGGGCTCAACCCATTAGGCAATCTCCTCAGCTGATGTGCCTTACCACTCTGTTGGAGTCAATGGTTCATCATTCTGTACAAGCAACTTGATATGAAGGTGAATGGGCATTTTATAAATATTGGAATAGATGAGAAAAGTAAGAGATCCATTGGAGGTTCGCCAATCCCTCCTCCCCCATTAGATTTGTATTCTTTTTTCTTTTAAACTAAGTGGTCATTCTCTATGTTAAAACTCATTTTCTAGAGAGCATGTTCCCTCTGCACATACAGCAGGAAAGAAGCAGAAACCACAATGCAGAGACTGAGCAAGCTGAGCCTCTGAACAAACCAAAAGTACACTGACTTTGGTTGGGCAGAGATACAAAATTTGTTTAATATTTCAATATTTTTCTCTCCCACTAATTAATTAAATCAAACTAGTATGAGCTCAGATTGTGTGTTTACTTATGTAAACAATTCATTTCTTTATTGACTATGCTCTATAGGAATACTTTATAGAGGGAGCTATCTATTCTATGAGAAGGGTTTCAAAATTAAGCAATTTTTAAATTAAAAAGCTGTGTCTCTTGTTTGTTCTAGATATATTTTTAAAGAATGCTATGAAATCATCTTTCTACTAGGGATTGTTTTAAAACTTACTTTTTTAAACTTATATTTTCATTTTAACTGGGTAATTTGTAACTCGACAAAATGGTTCCTATTCTCATTGCTAGTTACCAGACATGGGAGAACTGCTGCAAAAATCTTAATTCCCGTCATTCTCGCACAGCTTTATCATTTCTCAGCAGGAGAGAACAGGGTGAATCCTGTGGTCCTTTATGGATAGATGGAGTAGGGTGAATCTATTCTCCTAATAGATTGACAATCTGATTACAGTGGAGTGGCAACGGTCACTATTTTTGATATGCTGAGATATAGTGGGCTGTAATGGTTATTTGTCCTCAGTCACCAAACTCTAAGCCAACCTCGGTTTATTTTCCTCTTTCGTAGAGCCCAGTTCTTCAAGAAACCCTGCACCTTCAATTATCATTTTGTTTAGTGGGAGTTAAGGGACTTGGAGGTTTGCAAACACTGTTCAGCATTTTGAAGTATTAGAACCTTTCTCCAGAAATTTCGGCATGCAATTTTTGTCTTAGAAAGATCCACCTTCATAACCCACGTACAGATTAGCAGGATGTACTGGAGCAGAGTGGTGTTAATAATATGTAATATAAGCACAACAACTGTGGTCAGTGAACTCTTTAAAAAAACATAGAAACATTTCTCTTGATCTTGAGCTTTGTAAATCCTTTTTCAAACAAAACCACATTCTGAGACTGAACTGTCACTTTCAACACAACAAGTATCACAAATTAGTCTTTTCCCTTTTGGGAAGAAAATTCCATCAGAGTAATATGGAATTTCTCTAGTTTTCCTGTCTGCAACTCTCATGATCCTGAATAGCCAAGTAATTCTGAAATCATGGTGTTTGCTTGATTTTGATAATTGTACTCTGATCTGTGTTTAAAGATTGTTTGAGTCTATTTTCCAAGTCTCTGTAGTGCGATGGGGCAAGGCCAGATGGCTACAGTAAAGTACTGAGAAACAGGTATGTTAGCCCCAGGCTAAACAAATCCCTAGTACCCTGGTAACCAAATGGCAGTTGCTCCAGGTTAATCAAGGCACCTGGAGCCAATTAAGATCTTTCTAGAAGGCAGTAGAGATAGCTACTTTAATTAGAACACCTGCAGCCAATCAAGGCAGGCTAATCAGGGCACCTGGGTTTAAAAAGGAGCTCACTCCAGTCAGGCAGGGAGGAGCCAGAGGAGAAGGAGCGTGTGTGAGGAGCTGGGAGCAAGAAGGCAAGGAGCTGAGAGTGTGAGAGTGTACTGCTGGAGGATTGAGGAGGACAAGCGTTATCAGACACCAGGAGGAAGGTCCTGTGGTGAGGATAAAGAAGGTGTTTGGAGGAGGCCATGGGGAAGTAGCCCAGGGAGTTGTAGCTGTCATGCAGCTGTTACAGGAGGCACTATAGACAGCTGCGATCCACAGGGCCCTGGGCTGGAACCCAGAGTAGAGGGCGGGCCTGGGTTCCCCCCAAACCTCCCAACTCCTGATCAGACACAGGAGGAGCTGACTCAGACTGTGGGTTCCACAAGAAGGGAAGATCACTGAGGTGAACAAATCCGCCAATAAGCGCAGGACCCACCAAGGTGGAGGAGGAACTTTGTCACAGTACTTAAACACTCCAAAGCCATAACTTGATTATTATATTGTCTATTCAGACCAATATCCCTAGTGCTCAAACATATTTAATTCTCCCACATGTCTAGTTGATGATCATCAAAATGAGAATTTCTTATCAAGTATATCTGTGGCCCTAAGAGCCCCTCAATGCTCACTGTCATGTAACAGCAACTCCTATCTTGCCTGACAAACTCACTGCACCTAATATATTGCTGTCATGGTTTTCACCTATAAAGAATGCCATGTAAGGTATCAATTGAAAACACGTATCATACTGGCCATTTAAATTACTGGGTGATATATATATGGGTGACATTTAAAAAGCTGTATGTATATGTTTAAACAGAGCAAACCAGGCAGGGTAGATAGATAAGATCTTCCTAGGCAAAGGAATGTTGATTTAATTTCTGCCTAGCTCTAAGATGTAAATCGATCATCGTAAAAGCCAATGCATAGTAAGGTTTGTTTGCATATGAAGGCAACAGGAATAGTAAATTAACAGAAGGATGAGAAACAGCATAGACAGCATGGCATCTGCACAGCAGTGGGGGAGAAGAACATTGTCTGGGAGTACACTTCAAACGCATACATTCCACAGATTTTCTGGACTCTCAGAAGAAGAGGAAGGAACCCCTGGGGTAACCATCATTGAGGGAACAAAGAAGTCAGCAGCTTTTGAATCCATGAACAGTGGATCCCCAGCCATGTGGGTTGGTGATGCTGAGCGGTGGCTTTGGATAAGAAACTGTCTTAGACAAGAATTGTAGCTGGTTAAGTTTTAAACACTAGAAAGCATGATATACTTTCATTTTATCTGTAACCATTTTCTGTTTCTATTATCTTTGCTTGGTATCACTTAAAAGTGGGTATTCACGCATGAAAGCTCATGCTCCAATACATCTGGTAGTCTATAAGATGCCACAGGACTCTTTGCTGCTTTTACAGATCCAAACTAACACGGCTACCCCTCTGATACTTAAATCTCTGTTCACTTCTAATAAACTTATTCTTAGTTTTACCATTAATTCATCTTAGTACTGCAATATTAAACTAAAGTGTGAATACACTGCTGAGATAACAGGCCGGTGTGTATATTGTCTCTTTGGAGACAACAGACTTAGTATTTTCTGTGAGTGTCCAGTGACAGGGGCTGGATACTGCAGAGGAACCAGGGGGTTGGGAACTGGGGTACACCAAGTGTTACCTGCATGGCAAATTAAAGGCTGGCAGAGTCCCTAAGGAGTTTGTTTGGCTGGCAAACAAACTGGGGTGATGGAGATATGACTCACTTTAGCACCAGCAAATTTATTTAGCTAAGGCAGAGGGGTAACAAAGGGATTTACAATTCTGGATGCCTGGGAAAGCATCACACCACCCTTCTAGGAATATTAGTCATTTTAATTTGCATGGATATATTTTCACTTCCAGTCCCCCATCACCACCTACACTTCATCATTGTGCACAAGTTTTCATCAAATCCTCATTTCCCTTCAGTGAAGATGAACTTCTTTTAATGTCATCTATTCTAATATGGAGCAAATCTTAAATCTCCTAGCAATGATTCGTCTTATTTGAAGATGACACTGGTGGCTAGATTCATTTTGCTGAACCTAAGATAACATCTGCTGTAGGGCCAAGATGTAGATTCTCATAGTATAAAAAAAGGTCTACTTTGTTAATTTCTCTTTCTTTTTTGATGTAGTCCAAGGATAGTAATGTTCTCTTGATTTTAATCAGCAGTCTCCTGCAGTGGCACTCTGCAAACATAATGATTTCCCTGCAACTCCCTGAGATTTCTTCTTTCTGCAGATTAGATTCCAAGAAGCAGGCCCTCTCTTTTGGTTTGCAGGCTCTATCATATTACACCAAAATAGACATGAAGAAATGCAAATGTAGTTTCTATACTTTGATTGCATTCTTTGTGTTACTGCTAGTAAACTCCCCCTTACTCTAAACTAATCCATGACATCATAATTGCAAGTTCAGCAGATACACAGCAGCCTCTGATAGAGCTGATGATCAGTATGGCTTCCATCCAGAGCCGATATCTTATTGCAACACCTTTATCTCTTTGCGCCTTTGGTAAGTAACGTCCATAATGCATGGGAACAGAATAATGTGATACAGAGGATTTTTTAGCTGCTCTGTGTGCCGAACATAGCTGAAAATGTTGTTCAGTACTAGGCACTGTCCAGCATCAATGGTGATGATCTGTCATCATTAGCTGAAGGAGGGAGAGAGAGATCTAGATCTGGACTTAGGTAAATTAGTGAAATTGGAGTGGTGTCAGTGAAGCACGCTGTTAAGGTGTATAGGAATTTAATAAAGATAGTTGTAGGTGGTCACAGAGGTGGTCACAGAAAGGGAAAACAAAATGGCAGCTGAAAGGAATCAAAGCTGTGAAATTGTGGCCTTAGAATATTCAGTCAATGGTGAGCAGGAAACTGGAGTGAGACACTCCAACACCTGAAAGGAGGAGTGAGGCAGGTATAACATGGGTCTTCAACAGATCCAGCTCCAAAGGTGCATGTTTTCAATCAGGTCCACATTCTAAACATCTCAAAGCTGATTGGTGGGCCAACTGTATATAAGGCAAGGTGCTGACAGGCTTCAGTCAGTCCATGTCATGCAATTGGAAGTCACCAATGAGCAGAAGAGAAGTTGTCCTCAGGAGAAGATTAGAAGAAGAAGAAGAAAGAGCTGAAATCACAGAAGACAGAAGAGAGAAGCAGAGCTTGGAGCAGTATCAGTTGACAGAGCAGAAGGACCAAATCAGAGGGACAGAAAGAAGACAGTGAAGAAAGTAAGCCTGATGATTTTAATAGACTCTTGTTGAAGCATGTATATGTATGCCTGAGCTAATGAATCTGGATGTCTGTGTATGTGTGTTTTTTTGTGTTTAATGCCTTGCTGTCAACATTCTGCATGTGACTGGCCATTGCATGCATAATGTAACCAGCTAATACTAAACAACTAACACAGTTTTATAGTATTGAGTATTGAATATTATAGTATCAGATAATATAATATTCGGTATTTGAATGTGCATATATGCTGACAGAGTTGTTTCTATTCTTAACATAACAGGCATATATCAGAAGGTTTATGGTTTATTCACTGTGGTATATGCATTTGATTTATTGTATTAGGGAATATTATGTGTTAAAAGTTGCATTGTTTTCAAAAAAATTACTGCCTGTGTGTTAATTCTTTGAGCGGAAGAGTGTATCCCTGTTCTCCCAAGTGTTAACAGAACTAAAATTTGTTCTGGGGAGTCCTCTGATCGTTAGAGACAAACTTCCTGGCAAAACCTGGACAATTCCTCTAGGGTGGGCCACCTCCTGTTGCCCACCAAAGCAGACCAAGATTATAATTGGGTAATCTAGGGTACGAAGGCTATTGCGGGGTGCCTTAGGTCTGAATTTTGAGGGTAACAACTGAATTATCTCATGTGATGGAGGGTATATAATTGATTTAACCTTTTCTTGATACAGACTTTCTACTTTATATATCCTTATCTTTAGGACATATAAGAATGTATTTTTAAATGTGCATACACAGATGCATGTGCATGCATGCACAAATATGTGAAGATTCTACTAGCCACAGACCAAAACTGTAAATTATCACTGAGGCATTCTGATGACTCCTTAATCTATGATCACTTCCTTTAGATACCAGTTCAGGAATCACTTCTAGATTTAACTAGATAAGGTGGACATCATATATATATATATATATATATATATATATATATATATAAAAAAAAAAATTCCCGTCTCACCCCTATGGGTGGTAGTGTGTCTTCCTCAACCTCGGGTCTTCTACCAGAGGCCTGGGAGTTTGAGGTTCTGCGCAGTATCTTAGCTGTTCCTAGCACTGCACTCTTCTGGACAGAGAGCTCTGATGTTGTTCCTGGGATCTGTTGGAGCCACTCACCCAGCTTAGGAGTCACAGCCCCGATGCTTCCTACCACCACTGGGACCACTTTGGCCTCACTTTCCACATCCTCTCTAGTTCCTCTTTCAGGCCCTGGTACTTCTCCAGCTTCTCATATTCCTTCTTCCTGATGTTGCTGTCACTTGGCACTGCTATATCTATCACCACCGCTGTCTTCCTGTCCTTGTCTATTACCACGATCTCTGGTTGATTGGCCAGTACCTGCCTGTCCGTCTGGATCTGGAAGTCCCACAGAATCTTAGCCCTGCTATTCCCGCAACCTTCTGTGGAATCTCCCATCTGGTCTTGGGAGGTCTAGCCCATACGCTGTGCAGATGTTCCTGTACGCAATGCCAGCCACTTGGTTGTGCCGTTCAGTAATGCTGTTCCTGCCTGCATCTTACATCCTGCCACTATGTTGGGACTGTTCTCTGAGGCCTCTCTGCACAGTCTGCACCTTGGGTCCTCTCAGTGTGGTAGACCCCTGCTTCAATGGATCTGGTGCTCAGTGCCTGTTCCTGTGCTGCTATGATCAGTGCCTCAGTGCTGTCTTTTAGTCCAGCCCTTTCCAGCCACTGGTAGGATTTCCCAATGTCAGCCACCTCGGCTATCTGTCGATGGTACATCCCATGCAGGGTCTTGTCTTGCCATGGCATTTCTTCTGGCTTGTCTTCTCCCCAGTGCTGCTGCGCCTCAGGCATCTCTCAGCAGCTCATCTTTGGGGGCCATCTTACTGATGTACTCTTGGATGTTCCGGGTTTCATCCAGGACAGTGGCTTTGATCCTCACCAAGCCCCGCCCGCCTTCTTTCCGTGGTATACAGTCTCTGGGTGTTGGACTTGGGGTGGAAACCTCCGTGCATTGTGAGGAGCTTCCGAGTTTTCACATCGGCAGCCTCCATGTCCTCCTTTGGCCAGCTTACTATATACTGGCAGGTATCTGATGACTGGCAGGCGTATCCGTTGATGGCGTGGATCTTGTTCTTCCCACTGAGCTGGCTCTTCAGGACCTGTCTTATCCTTTGGTGATACTTGGATGTTGCTGTCTTCCTTGCCTCCTCATCATGGTTTCCATGTGACTGTGGGACAAGTACTTGTAGCTGGTCTGTACGTCTGCTATGTGCCCGCTGGTAGTTCCACCCCATCAGTTTTGACTACCTTCCCTCTCTTCACTACCATCCGGCCACACTTCTCCAGTGCCGAATGACATCCCGATCCTCACTGTAGATCCGCGTCAGGTGGATTAGCGAGTCGATGTCTCGTTCATTCTTAGCATACAGCTTGATGTCATCCATGTAGAGGAGGTGGCTGATGGTAGTTCCACTCCTGAACCTGTACCCGTAGCCAGTCCTTGTGATTATCTGCTGAGGGGGTTTAAGCCTATGCAGAACAGCAGCGGGACAGTGCATCACCTTGGTATATGCCACACTTGATGGCCACTTGTGCAAGCTGCCTTGAGTTGACTTGTAGTGTTGTCTTCCATAGTCCCATTGAGTTCTTGAGGAAGGTCCTTAGTGTCCTGTTGACTTTGTATAGCGCCAGACATTTGCAGGTCCACGTGTGCGGCATTGAGTCGTAGGCTTTCCTGTAGTCAATCCAGGCTGCGCTCAGATTGGTCTGTCTAGACCTTGAGTCTTGGGCGACTGCTCTATCTATGAGAACTCGTGTTTTGAGCCTCTGGTGTTGTTCCCAATGCCCTTCTGAGCTGTGTCATGTGGTCCTGTAGCTTGGCAGCTATGATGCCTGATAGGATTTTCCATGTGTGGGGAGGCGGTTATTGGCCGGTTCTGTCCCCTTGCAGGGGTCTTTCATGATCAGCACTGTCCTTCCTTGTGTTAGCCAGTTTGGTGGGAGCCTGCTGCTAGCAGCTGGTTCATCTGTGCTGCCAGGTGTTCATGCACTGCTGTTAGTTTCTTTAGCCAGTAGGGTGGATCATGTCTGGTCCAGGTGCTATCCAGCTCTTCATGTTCTTGACCGCTGCTGCATGTTTCTACTGTGATGGTGACTGGTTTCTTTTCTGGGAGATTGCTGTGCTCTGTTCTCAGGTCCTGCAGCCACTTTGCACTGGTGTTATGAGTCTTCTCTTTTCTCCATATGTTTCTTCCAGTACTGTTCAGTTCTGCTGCTGGTGGCTCTGCTGTTATTGTGTTGTTGCACTGCAGCTGGGAGTACACCTTGGATGGTCTTTGGAGAACAGGGCATTTACTTTTTTTGCCTCTGCTTCTCTAGTGATCTCCTTAGCCTGGTAGCTAGTGCTGTGAGCCTTGGTTTAGTAGTCTCTAGGGCTTCAGATGGGTTAGGTCCTTGTATTTTTTCAGTAGCTGAGTCTTATCCTTAATCTCTAACACCCTTCTGTAGTTCCACAGCTGACTAACTTTCTCTCGAGTCGCCTTGATCTTATCCTCCAACCTCATTTTCCAGGGTGGGTACTATCTGTTGTTCTTCTTGATCGTGTAGCCAAGCATCTCCAGGATTACAGAGGCTGTAGCGTATACCAGTTCATTGGTTTGAGTTATGGTGGTAGTAGGCGATTGTCAATAAAGGCCCTTCTATGGTATTCTAACATACTTCAGAGGTATTCTCCACTGAAGCCTTGTAACCGGCTCAGGCATGACTTGTAGCTGGCTATTCTCCATGATCTAGCCCAATATCAGCTGCTGTGCCATGCAATTGGACGGGGTGGCACGACGGTCGCTTCAGGTGTGGTCTGCACATCACTTGTTTTTCCAGTCTGTCTTGAGTCTGGGATGTAGAGCAGCTGCCGCTCCTTATATTTGAAGCGTTGGGTACCAGCGTTTCTCAGTAGAGTGGATGATGTACGTTGTCCAGCACCATCCCCCTCATACTTGTCTATACCTTATCATTCTGAGGCTCTACTGTTGTAGTAGCATTCATCAATTCCAGGTTCTTCTGCTCGTCCATAGAATGTTGTTCAGGTAGCCCACTTTCATCAGATTGTCCTGGTTTCCAACATCTGGCGCGACCTGTTATCCGGCGACGTCCAGGCCGCATGATGCCTATCCCTGTCATCTCAATGATTGAGGTAGGCAGGTGAAGGCGTAGGGGGCTCTTTCCAAACCCCTATGGAAAGATGGGTCACCTACACGAGGCATTAGAACCTGAGCCCGCGTCTCTCGTATCTAAAGCGGTTCTCCCGTACTCAAACGGCGCTTCTTAACCACTATGCTCCATCGTAATCATGAAAAACAATTTATATATGATATGAAAAACAAAAATTCGCTCTCAGCTCACCCTGGGTGCATGTGTCTTCCTCACCTCGGGTCCTCTTACAGAGGCCTGGATGAGTTTGAGGGTTAGCTGCGCAGTATCTTAGCTGTTCCTAGCACTGCACTCTTCTGGACAGAGAGCTCTGATGTTGTTCCTGGGATCTGTTGGAGCCACTCACCCAGCTTAGGAGTCACAGCCCCGAGTGCTCCTACCACCACAACATAATAATATATATGTATTATTAAATGCATGCTCAGATTTAGGGCCTCATCCAAAGCCCAGGGAAGTCAACTGAAATATTCTCATTAACTTCAGTAAGCTTTGGAGCAGGCCCCAACTGAACTAAATTGCTGTTTGGATGAATCATTAGACTTGAGATTTTCCCTTTTTCTCAGTTCTTATTATAACAGAAATTTTAAAAAAAATCAAATGACATGGACAAACACAAGTACTGATGAGTCCAAATGAAGCCCAATTTGAGGCAATACCAATTTAATTCATTATTATTTTCCTTAGCATGTATTTTTTTATTAAACTGCATATTTCTAAAATGGAAGAAATGAAGCCTTGTGCAATAAAATTAAAATTAAATCCAATCTGATAGTGACCCACAACATAACCTGTACCTACAACCCCTTTGCTATTCAGTTAGACTTCCTGGTCTGTTCCATAACTGAACTGATCGTGGAATGGGTAAAAGCTCTGAATATTAAAAGCTGTGGGTCAATTAATCTCTGTTTTGAAAAAATTGCAAAGCAACATAAACACTGATGGGGAATTTGTACCTAATAAAACAGGCATGGAATATCAGCTAGGGAATCTCAAAATTGCATACACTGGATTAGCATGTGGGCTTGTAAGGGAAGACAATTTATTTTAAAAAAATCAATACATAACTATATCCAAAGGGAGATATTTATTATTAATACGTCTGGACCCACATCCTGAAATTATATGAGGAAAATATCTAGGAAGATTGTCTGGCCATGAAAAGTGTTTCCAGGGGCTTAGAAAATTCTATTTCTACATAAGTCTTCAGACCTCCCACTAGACCCAGGATAATCATTCTATTGATCCTGCTAATAATTTTGTAAAGGACCCCCTCCACTACTCTGGGTAGCATAGAAAAATAAAAGTCTCAATAAGTCACAAGAAACCTCACACATCTTGACTCCTTTTCAGTGGCATACTGCCCATTATAAGACAGTCCTAATTAGCTCTAATAGCTCATAACAGCTATTCAGGTACTCAGACTTCTCATTTCCATCCTTCCCCATCCCAAGAATTACCCTGCCCCCCACACTCCCCCAAATACACCCACAGCATCCCCCAATCGTTCATCTCTCCTCCTCAGTAAAGTCTGGGAAAATACGGTGGTTATACTGTGTCCTGAAAGTCGCCAAATCATGTTCTGTGGATCAAGCTGGAAAGTAAATTCTGAGCCAAGAGTGCTCTGGCACTGGTCCTCTCCTTTTTATACCAAGCTGGGGCTGTCACTTCTGATTACCTCAATTGCTATGATAAAACACAAGGATAGAGGTGATCTCTCAAATAGCTAGGACCCAAACCAGACAGAGTTTTAGACAGCAAAGCCAATACTTTAAACTTTATCGTAAATTAGCTAGTAGCCAATACATTTGAATAAGCATGAGTATAACATGATCTGAAGCTCTGCTTGAACAAGCAGATGGATGCAATTTATGAGTACTTGAAGGTGTAAACCCATGCAGAAGGCACCAGAAGAATATAGGAATGACCCTACTGGGTCAGACCAAACTTCCATTTGCCCAGTATCCTGTCTTCCAACAGTGGCCGGTGCCAGGTGCCCCAGAGGGAATGAACAGAACAGGTAATCATCAAGTGATCCATCCCGTCACCCATTCCCAGCTTCTGGCAAACAGAGGCTAGGGACACCATTCCTGCCACTACAGTAACGTTGCAAAAAAGTACCAAAGGCATGGATAACATCTACAGCATCACATTTTAGAGGAACAAACATACTTGCCCTTGGCAATGTGGTTATGATAACAAGAGCACTTAGCTACTTCTGCTGCTGCATCTCAGGATGCAATTGGGAACCAAAAAATTAAAGGCCTGCTTGGTCAAAAGCCTTAGAAACAATGAGAGACACAGCACATTTAAACAGAGGTGCAGACGTAATGTTCGCCATTTTCTCCAGTTGCTTTCCCTGCCCAACAAACATTAACTATATTAATCTGGATTGAGTTATGTAGGAGAATTGTTTGGCTAGATACATTTGTCTTTCTTAAATTTTATTTTATGTTGGCATGGTCAAGATACCAGATATTGGCAAATGCTGGTAGATAAATGCACCCAGTTTAACCCATGTACTCTTTAAATTTAGCTCAACCCTGCCCTGTAACTGCAGTCTGCAGCCATCCTAGGCCTAATTCCATTTGACATGAAATAAAGGATTTTAAATATATATTGTAACAAAACAATTATTGGCACAGAAGAGCCAAACAAATTACACCATCACAGCAGAGAATCCTGTGGCACCTTATAGATTAACAGACGTTATGGAGCGTGAGCTTTCATGGATGAATACCCACTTCGTCAGACGCAGGTAGTGGAAATTTCCAGGGGCAGGTATATATATGCTAGCAAGCAAGCTAGAGATAACGAGGTTAGTTCAATCAGGAGATGGGCCCTGTTGCCAGCATTGAGTGAAAACCAAGGGAGAAAACGGTTCTGTAGTTGGCAAAGGATCTTAGCTCTTTGTAGTCCTTAGAAGCAGGAGGTTCAAGATTGCAGAAGAACTAAGCTCAGCAGTTGCCCTTTGAAGGCGTCTGAGTTTTGAGCTGAGCAGGATGCCACCTTACAAGGTCTGCTATAGCTGTGGCAGGGAGGTTGAAGTGCTCTCCTACAGGTTTTGCGTATACTTGCCATCCCT
The DNA here is from genome assembly GCF_003597395.2 of Chelonoidis abingdonii. Lineage (NCBI taxonomy): Eukaryota > Metazoa > Chordata > Testudines > Testudinidae > Chelonoidis > Chelonoidis abingdonii. Next base: position 102,454,200 of record NC_133770.1, on the reverse strand, counting down.
GATATGATTTTTGGCTCATATTCCGTTTGCCGTAAAACTGCCAGTCTGGCTGATGGACATAGCAGAAGGGGGCAATTGCCTGGCATAGAATGTATATGATCATTGTGGACGTGCAGTGAATGGAACCGGTGATGGTAATGCGATCTGGTTAGGTCCTGTGATGGACTGTTGCAGGTAGATATGTGCAGAGTTCAAATCTGAGGTTGGTGCATGATTGTCCTGCTAAAGTACTAAGTACGTGTGCAGTTGCTAGTCGAAAAACTGTTCAGGTTGGCAGTATCCTGGGAGCAAAGATGCCTGCCACCCAAGAGCCCTTGAAATGTGGATCAAATGTCCAGGATGGGTTGTAGATCCTGATGATAGCGTGGAGGGTTTAGCTGGGGAGGTAGTGATGGCAGTGGAGTCCGTTGGTTCTTTCTTGGGTTTGTCTTGCAGTCAGAGCTTCTGGTATAACGTGGCTCGTGATTGTTTCCAATCCTGGTGCGGGTATCTAGTTTGAGAATGCTGGTGGAGAATGTAGCTTTTCTCTGCTGAGGTTAGAGCAGATCGTGATTGTACCTCATGCGTGGCGAGACAAATGAGCGCGGTGATGCTGACCGGGTATGGAACAAGCTGAGCGCAATGACTGTAAGGTTGTGGGACGTCGGTAGGTTTTTTCGATATAAGGGGGGTGGAAGTGCACCATACCCACTAGTTGGGACTGTGGTGTCTAGAAAGGGACCTCGAGACCCGTGGATTGAGCCAGCGCTCGATTGATGGTGGGGTGAATGTTGAAAATCTGGTGGAATTTTTCCGTAAAGGCTCCTTCCCATGGGGATCCGATGATGAAGATTCATAATAGCGTAAAAGGCGAAGGGGCTGATGACTAGAGCTGAGGAAGTGTTGGTCCAAAGCTCAGCATAAAAATATTTGGCATATGGTGGGCCATGCGGGGCCATAGCAAGTGCCACTGATCTGGAGATTAGATACTTGTCCATCAAACTGAAAGAGTGGTGTTGAGTACCAAAGGCACCTAAGCCAGCCAATGCCCCTCCATTACATTGGCCAAACGGACAGTCTCTACAAGGAAAAGGAAAAGGGACACAAACAATATAAAGGAAAATTGGCAATTATAGCAAAACGCGGTAGGAGAGACGTAAACCGCCCGGCCACACTAAATGAACCTTTAAGTGGCCACCTGCAGCAAAAAAACTTCAGACCAAGACTTCAAAGAGAAAACTGCTGAGCTCAGTTCATCGCAAATTTGACACCATCTGTTCAGGACAAACAAAGACAGGGGAAAATTGCTCAAGTACAAACGCGTTTCTCCTCCCTTGGTTTCACCCTCAATGCTAGAACGGCTTACCCCCTGATAACTAGACCTCGATCTCTAGCTTGCTTGCTAGCAGATATAAGACCTGCCCTGAATTCCACTACCTCTGCTGACGAGTGGGTATTCACCCACGAAACACGCCCAGAACGTTGTATAAGTCTATAAGGTGCCACAGGATTCTCTGCTGCTTTTACAGATCCAGACTAACACGGCTGCCCCTCTGATACTTTACACCATCACAGAATTTTAAAAACATTATTACATTTCATTTGAAAAAAAAATTTCATCTCTACATCATGTGATCTTATAGACTACTTTGGAGCCGGAATCTATTTCTGCTAGGTTCAACATTTAGTTTCTGATAACAGATTATCCTTTGTTAATTAAAAGCAAATGTCTGCAGAAGGAATACTGCACCTTAAACTTTAACTTTAATAATTGGAAAATACTTGAGATTAAGAATAATCAATTGCAGTTACAGAGATCCATATTTGTGCGTACTTTTGCCTCTGAATATACAAGGCAGAAGCCTCAACTGGAATAAATAGGCATGATTGCACTGATACTGATTTTATCAGTAGAAAGGGCCAAAAGAACAATAGTCTGCTTGGAAAAGCAGTAGACTTGACCAGTCTTATTCATAACATAGATGTTTACAACCACTCATTTCTTTCCACCACCACAAGTCAAATATGTTTAGAAGAGGCTATCACAGGTAACTCCAGAGATGTAATTATCATTAGCTAATAATTAAAGAAACAGAACTTTCAGAAAACTATAGAAAGTGTTATACACTCACGTTTTCTGCTTCTAGATGATTTTCTTCGAGACAACTGTGTGATCGTAGATTGCTTCTCTCTTCTGCCTGTCAGTCGTCCATTTCCCATCTTTTGCTATGTTGTTTACTTCACTGATGTTCAGTCAGTATAGCTGACAAGTTTATTTTAAGTGTTTTTTTTTGCTGTCTGCCAAGCATTTTCCTCAACTAGACAGGAGTATACAACCAGTCGGTTGGTTAGCTAGACTGAACACCTACTCATTTGATTTGGTGAGTTCATGCACATTTTAAGACCTAATCAAGCACTGATTTTGCCACCTTCTTTCTTAAGATATAAGGGAGTGAAAGAGAGCAGTTGTTAGGTTTTAGTTTTTGTCTCCCTGCCCCAATAATGGCACATATACACCAAATGATATGAGCTGGTAAATTCTGTGTATGTTGAAGGCCTGATTTTTATCTAGACATATTCTATTTTTACACACTGGTTGACTTATGGAAAACAAGACGAGTAAGAGTCCACTGGTGACTGAGTCCCACTTACACAATGCAGCTGTTTGTCCTCATTCATTTTGCTGACATGTCTGTCTCTGATGGTGCTTTTCCGCAGATGTGGCATGTAGATCTGAGTTTCAACTATAGATGTAAGAGAGTTGTCTTAATGACTTGTATTTCTGGAGCTGCTACTCCTACTATTTGATACTTTAAGTTCAGTAAAAGAAAACTCTAATTGGAACTTCAGTACTGACCTCTCTTCTAAATATACATCTTCATAAATGCAGCATAACTTGAGGAATAGGATGAGACCCTGATGCAAATTGCTTGCCTCTGTGGGATGTGACCGAAAGTGCACAAATATCGAATAACAGTGGGACACACATCAATCCTGTGATGAATGTGCTTGTGTGTTAGTTATTGGGCTGTATGGGTAAAGTTGCAAGTGGTTCAATTACTTTAACAGGTAGTCCCATAGGCAATAATGGCCCTTGAACTCAGCAAGAAATAAGTAACTGGAACAATAATTAGATCTCTGTTAAGCCTTAAAACTGGCCACATAAGATGTTGCTGCACTAGAAAACTGTGCCATCTTGCAGCTGCATTATGGCTGAAAACCAATAGACAGGGCTGAGATATTTTTGTCACTACTTCAGGAAAGCCTGCTCTACTGCAGACAAAGCACAGAGTAAGACCAGAAGAAATTGAATTCCAGTTCTCCAATGGTCTTTTCCAAAGCCCACTGAAGTCATTGGAAAGGCTCCTATTGACTTCAGTAGGCCTTTGATCAGGTCCCTGGAAAATAAACATGGGTGTCAGTAAGAAGATTAAATCAGTGTGTTGTATAACTTGAATAAATTCAGGTCTTCAGCCTTTATGTGCAGAGGGGACTCAAGGTCACAGTTAGCCACCTTCTTTTGACTTTGCTAAAATGAAAGGAAAGATGAATGTCTTTCTGAAGTGCAGGCTATATCTGAAGAACTTTCAGAAATTCTACATGTTGCTGTTTACACAACTGTAAATCACAGGACCTTCCAGTTATTAAAATGCAGGATGATAAAATGTAATTCCTCTGTGATGAGGTGAATGCAAATCATGCTTCCAATAACTTTAAAAAGCCATTTATGTTGTAGATGACACAAGGTACAGCAACAGTTAACTTCATTTGCTACAGTTTGAGTCCATTCTTCAGATGGAATAATTGGGCAGCTAGCGCCAAGATATGCAACATGATGATCACATACCAATATATACATATGGCCAAGTGCTTTTTAGTTGACTTTTATCTAATTATTTTTTTCTTTACAAATTCTACTTCTTATCCCAATGTACTCTTATGCAAAATTTTATCTTAGCCTAGTTCAAACAGGATTTAAATATCGTTAGCTGTTAAGTTTGCTACAACATATGTTTATATTTTCATCCAGCTCATTTATTTTTTTTTCAGCTAAATAAGCCTGCCAACATTATTTTTTTCCAGACAAATTAATTCAGAGAATGCTCATTCACGCTGAGATCTTGTGTTAATTCCTACATTTAAAATCAGTTTGCAAAAGGTCACAAATTGTAACTAAATGTGTATTGATATCAAAGCTTTAATTAGTGCCTCATTACATCTATATTACAAAAAGAAAGTAGTGCTAAAAAAGTACAGGAAAGCAGTTCATATATGCATAAGCAGTGCTGTGCAAAAGTCAATACTTTTTGATGCAAAAAGGGTTATGCAAACTTCATTTGGTTTTAATTTGCACATCTTGGGTCAGCTCTTCAGCTGGTGTAAACTTAAGTGAAGACAACTCACTTCATTGTTCATAGTTTTGAATAGAAATGCAGCCACAGAATCAGCACAAGTTCATTTGAAATTGAGCTCAGATTCCTTCAAAGAACTGCAAACCTGGCCCAAGTTCTGTGTCTGTACAAGACCTCTGGACCATCAGGCATTGGCTTGCTGGGCTAGACTCTTGCTTCGGCCACTGGGCAGTTCTACTCCTTCCTGCATGTTAAGTGCACAGAGAGCCCAGTCCCAATGAATCCATTGGCCAAATCTCACTGCCTTCAATGATCATGCAAACTGCAGTGCAAGTGCTTCAACTTACACAGTATAGAGACAACATGTCATCTACAGTCATTTGCTGAGGCAGCTCAGTTGAGAGAATGGAGGCAGAGGGAACAGAGGGAGTGTGTGTCAGTTACCAGGCTAACTGCATCTCTGAGGCCTTCTGGTCTTTGAATGCACTCCTTCTCAGGTTTCAGGTCTTGAACTGTTTCCTCTCTCAGGATGGAACCACATGAATCTCCCACTCTAAGACCAGGCTTTGGGCTGCAGTTACTTATGTAACAACAGCAATTACCTCAGCAGGCTTAAGTTCAGTACCTGCAGGTCTCTTCCCTCCAGGAACTACAATCGGTGCCATCCTGATAACCTTCTTACAGCAAACTTTGTTTATTTAGAGCTAAAGCATTTCAAAGAAAGATCTTAAAACAAGTTATGTGCATGAATGTCTTTGTCAAAGAACTTACCATTCTCTGGAAGCCAAGGAAGGCCCCAATTGGTTCAGACAGATCTTGCACATCTGTCTCTGTGCGACAATTCCCTCCCACCACCTTCTCTCCAGACAGTCTTTTTAGCCATTTAGTGTCCTTTTGAGCTCTAGGCTCTCAGCCTTGGCAAAACAACTGGGGGACTTTTGGCTGGAGCCTGGAAGTAGCATCTTCAACTCTAGCAGCTATTGTCTTGTAATTGCCCCCCATGTGTTTGTTGGGAGGCTGCTTATCTAGATACATTGTGTTGACTGTTGGCTTGTTTTTCCAAGTGTCTCCTATTAAAGAGAGCCAGTACATTCATACAGGAAAGCCAAACAACCCAACACAGGTATACAGTGACCCTCATAAATCGGGTCATGCACTATTCATAAAATCATTACAAATCAGATTGTATGTACAAATGACATGATAGCTCCATCTCTGCCACAAAGAAAGCAAGGAGATTTATAGTGGGTGATCTGACAACAGAGAAATCTGTGGAGGGATCAGGAGGGGTTTGAGGGCAGATTCACTGAGTGAGGGGGTGGGGAAGTGATGAATTTCAGCAAAGAAGAGAAAGAGAGAGATGATATTGTTTCTTTAAGAAAACTGAGGTACAGACCAGGACAGTATACACATCATGGTCAGACCGTATCCTAAAAGAAATGTCTGCTTGAGGCTTGGCCTAAAGCAGAACCGACTGAAAGTAGGTATTTCTCAACATTGGTTTTCCTTACCCATTTAAGTTAAAGACAAAACAGCTAAACTTTTTCTGCAACAAAATTTCAGAAAAAAATTGATTCTGAAATGTCACAATGTTAAATATCAAACTTAATCTAGGTTGATCTTAATTGTCACAGTTCATTACAGGAGCTGTAGGGTGAGTACATCGCAGGGCCATCCTGAGGATTTATGGAGCCCTACGCAGTATTATTAAACTAGTGTCCCTATGCTTCACTGAAGGCAGTCCCCAGCCAGCACCACTGGCCCCAGGGTGTCGAGGGGGCACAGCCACCACTCCCGCCCATAGATCCCCAGAAACTCTCCCCCGTTGCTGACACACACCAAGCTTCATATGTAGCAGACACTTCAGCGGTGACTCAAGGCAGGCTTTGCACTGTCACATGGGGGCTGCATCTTGCCAGAGCCCACGGCCCTCCTGCAGCCCCAAGCCACTTCTGGCTCACCAGAAGCATTTTGACAGGAAGTACCAAGCAGTAATACCAACAACAATAATACATGCGTGTGCGTGACTGTGTGAGAGAGAAAGAGAGTCAGTGCATGTGAGAGAGATGCTCTGTGTGTGTGTGTGTGTGTGTGAGAGAGAGAGACAGAGAGAGAGAGAGACTGTGTGTTGGGGAGTGTAAGACTCTATCTCTCTCTCTCTCTCTCTCTCTCTCTCTCCCTCTCTCACACACACACACGCACACACACACAATCTGTATTGGGGGACTGTGACTTGTAAGAGCAGAGTGTTTGTGGGTGTGAGGGCCAGTCTGTGTGTGAGAGAGACCGTATGTGTGTGTGTGTTAGGGAAGTGTGAGAGACAGTGAGCACACTGTCACTTTAAGTCCCACCCAGTCCCTTCCCCACTTGGCCTGGCTCCCCCACCTCCACGTTCACTGACTCAGGTGGAAGTTTCGCTCCTCCTGGCTCCTGGCCTCAGCCCCCGACAGAGACTGAGCAGAGCAGGCAGGCACGGTCCAGGGAGGGACTTGGCTCTGGCTGGCGGTGGCCTGGGCTGCCATGCTGCCAGTGACCAGCTGTGCCGTTCTGGGCTCCCCAGGGATGGGGCGGCAGAGCCGGAGGCTGGAAACCTCAGCTGGCCAGCTGAGGAGTGAGGGAGGGAGGGAGGGGATGGGGTTGGGGTCGGAGAGAAGGCTGCTGGCCCAGTGTGGGGGAAGGGTCGAAGAAGAGAGAAGTCCAGATGTGGCCAACGAGGGAAATGGTGACCCAAATTTTCGGGGGATCTACACACCTGTATATGCCTAAGGATGGCCCTGGTACCTTGTGAACCCATTCTTTTATATGGGCTGGTACCTCTGACTGGATGATGGGATGTTCCATGTCTTGAATCCAGTTCTAGGAATCCCCAGACAGCTGCTGCATCCTAATCTCCACCCAATGTCTGCTGAAACATAGTAGGCTGAGAACCTAGTAGGACTATAACCTCAGTCAAGGAACAGCAGACCTGTCTCCCTTCTGCACCCAGTTGTGTTCCTGATTCCTGCTCCACTCCTGGATCCTGCCTTACCCCTCACTTCACTCCTGTTCCCATCATGCCCCTGCTACCTGCTTGATCCTTGCCTCTTCTCCAGTTCCTGCCCTTACACTTTGCCTTCACTCATCATTCACCAGTCCTGGCTCCAACTTCTGAGCCTGCCTCTGCCTTAACCCTGGGCTCTGGCATTTGGTATCTGACCTCACCTCTGACCCTGAGCTTTGATTCTTATTTCTGACCTTGGCTGGACCTCTGGCTCTGGTAATTGGCGGTTGACTCTTGTGCTGATCCTTGGCTTCATTCCTCAACCTGGACACTTGTTCCACCCACTAGACCTGACTCCTGCTCTGATTACTAGGCAAGACTGCCTACATCATGGTCCATAACTCACTACCTCTTCCATGATGCACCTCTGTCATCCATCTCCTCTGATGCAGAACAGCAGCTCAGGCTGAGGATGAAGGCCGGGATGAGCCCTTAGAGAAGAATGGAGTTGTGAGGTGCCCAAACTACACTTCCATGAGGCATTGCAGCACCCCACAGGGATGCAGAGTAATGGCAAACTGACTTGAAATGAAATATTGTTTCAGTTCCCCCTCCCCTCCTCAAAACAGAAAATTGAAAATTTTCAGCAAAACTCATTTTCCCTGTGGAAAATGTTGATTTTGAAGAAGCCACATTTCCCATGGGGAAAAAAAAACATTTAGAGGTCAAATTCCAAACTACTTGTATCATAGAGCCCTCCCAATGCTTCAGTATGGAATGGCAGCAACTCCTAGCTCTGATTTCCATAGCTGAACCATCCCATGGTCTAACTGCCCTATCCTCCTTTAGGGGCTTGAGACTCAGCTCTTGCTTGAGATCTTGTAAACCATAATGTGATCCCTGAGATGCTGAATCAGTTTTACTAATGTCTTTAGCCACATGAAAAAAACAAAGGGCTAGATATGAAGCAGAAGAAAGAAAGAAATTCAGAGTTTCCAGGGCCACTTTATGCTAAACTTGCCTCCTTCTGCCTAGATACCATTGCTCTGCATGGAAGTGTAGCCATTCATCACCTCTAACTCTCATGAAAAGTCCAGCTATCTTGCTATGGCTAAACATCCCACTGAGAAAAGGGGAGAGTTGCATATTAAACTAATTGTTTTCTCTTTGCATTTTCTTTGTAAATGAATCAGCCTTAGAAGGCGATATCATTGCATTGGGGTTAAATTCAATTCACACCTTGAAGAGTTCCTCCACAATTACAAGGGCTAGGGACTTAGGCCAGGTCTACCCAAGAATATTGTGCTGATGTTAACTGTGTCTTTAGTTAAATATGCCAATTCCCTAGTGTGGGCACTCTTAAATAAGAGTGCCCACACTAAGGGAACTGGCATATTTAAATCAATTTGCTTAACATCAGTACGACTTTTCTCTCTAGACAAGCCCTTAGTCATTTTCAACTGAAAGCTTCGATTCTGGGATATAATCATGCTACCAGTTAAAAATAAACTGAAATGATGTGACAATTTAGAAGGCCAAGTAACTGCATTGTAGAAGTGTCCCTGTTATTGCCCTCTTCAGTAAGTATCTTAACTGGTGCCTTTTGTATCCCTAGGATGTTAATCAGATGAACATGTTTAATCTAAGAGAATAACATGAGAACTCCATATCTTTGTGATGGCTTACTCAGGAATCTGTGACCTGTCTGTCTGAAGATATTTTGATTTCTAGCAATGAAGACGTTAATTTTTTTAAACCGAAGTTTAAAGGCACACACAAGTCTATCCCACTGTAAAGGAAGAAATACGACAGTAGAGATTAGAGATGGGGGTTTTGAACCAAGAGTTCTAGTTTGATTTTAAAAATAAAGTCTCTGTATGTCATGTATCCTGGAATCATTCACTTGGTGGCCATCGTAGTGGTCTGCTTTCTCTCTACTGCCGCAGTCCTTTATTCATGGATTTTGAGTAAATACATAGGCTCAGGAGTTCATTTTATTGCCTAAATTGTTTAAGGAATGTTGTTATTTTTAGCTACAGAAACAATAGTGAAACTGAATATAACACACATGCCCAAGTGATTAATGCTATCTGTTATTATAGTGTCTGGTGTAGGTGCTAAATATTAACAATTTACATGAAAAGATAACTCCTATTCTTAGTGCATATGCATGTCAGCTTTTAACAACAAACATGATGCTGAACCCACTTACAAATGCACAAGGGTGACTGGATTAGACATTAAAAAGAACTGTCTGTGCAAAATACAAATCGGACGGTGAGGTTAGTCAGACAAGTCACATTAAAAGCATGATTCAGATGCTGGCAAATGGCAATACTTGTCAGTTCTAAAAATATGATTGTTTGATCACGTAATTATGCTTTTCAAGCCATTAAACCGTCCTGAAGTGCTGCTTCCTTTTAAAATCCTTTGAACCAGATTCACTGAAGCATAATGTTCAAGGATGTATAAATTTACCTCTTTGAACTATTAAGGCCCCTTGCTCTTGATGTATGCAGGAAATTTTACAACACTTCCCACAGGCCTTCTGCCATGCAAGAGCAGTTTCAGTTTCCACTATGGGTTCATAAAAGCCCCACCAACTGAGGCTGCTAAGAGGGTGTTTTTGCAACCACAGCCTCCTTCCTTGTGGTCTTTCTGCTGCTGTTAACTTTTGCCAAGGTCCATGTATTGACCTTACAGTGAATTTATCTTGCTTCAGTATAAGGAAAGAGAGATGTTGAGAGAAAATGTGCTCTACTGAATAAGTTCCTTCAGTGATATGAGCTCAGCTTTGATCATTTATTAGCTCCTAATGACACCTGTTTTTCTTGAAGAGCAAGTACAAATAAATAAATAAAGGGATGAGAGACAGAATGGCCTTGAGGTTAAATCACCAAGAGTCCGACGCAGAATCATATCCAGGCTCTGCCACACACTTCCTTTGACAGCTCATTTATTCTTTCTGTGCCTCAATTATCCATCTTTAAAATGGGACAATAATATTTCCTCTCTCCTGCCTCTGTTCTGTTTTCTACTATTTCTATTGTAAATTGTTTAGGATGGGGACTCTTACTTTGTTTTGGTACAGTGCATACCACAATGAGCCCTCAATCTCCATGGCTTCACTAATCATGAGGAATCACACAATTCCACACAGCTAGCAAGAACCTTAACATTACTTACTAGAGTTCAGATTTTTAGTAACACATTTATAATTGAGGCATAACTAACTGCTAACATCCAAATTCGTGGTTTATAGATGTCAGCATTCTAATTTTTTTGTTATTTCACTAGATCGCCAGTTGGAAGATTTTAACTTCTTCCAGTCAAGAATTGAATACTCAAAATATTTTTGTTCCTTGTCCTAAAAGGATTTTCCAATTAAAATTCAATAGGAGTAATCCCATTCAAACTGGCTTTAAAATTGATTTGACGTATATTATTTTGACTTGGTTACTTGTTTTGTTAATTAAACTGATGAGGCAATTTATTTGCTCATTGCAGCCCTGACATTAAATGACATTTCAGGCAACATCTGATATTTTTATGCTAATTGAATAACTTTTGATTTGTATACACCAGGTTGATTTGTGTAGTACTTGAGTATCAAGAAAAAAAAACTCATATCAGAAAATAATAAGTAATCTTGGTGATTTACAAGTAGAGTTACTACCATTTTAATCATAGGTGGCTGCATATTTTTAGATTTACTAAGGATTTTAGCAGTTTGGAAAGACAGTTTAGCTATTTTTAAACAGTGTTTTGGAAATCAAATCAGAATTACATGTTTCTATATTAATTAAGCACTGTCTAAAATTAGTGGCTTTTTTCTGTCACTTGTTCTGCCAGAAATAGGCCAACAGATCCAATTTTTGACATCAGAGGTAACTGTTAGGTAAACCTTTGAAACCCGACTTAATGAAGAAGATACAGCATCTGTCAACACCTGGGTCTGACACTTCCCTCAGTATATAAATTATATTCTAGACATCATGCTTGATTTCTTTTAAAAGTTATTAAAATATGGAGTAATAGCATTATGTAAGCACTTTACAAATGTAGTCTGGGACTGCCATCCCACCTGAACACATCCTTCATAATCTCATATACCTCAGATATCTGTTTGCCTTTAGAACAGGGATAAATTTTTCCCATATGACTTGGAATTCTACAGTCTTACCCTTTGTAACACTTCAAGTTTTGCTTTGGACTTAATTATCTTGAGTAATTTTTAGGGCTCTCAACCAATTACAAAAATTAATCACAATTAATCATGCTGTAAATAATAGAATACCATTTATTAAAATATATTTTGATTTTTTTACATTTTCAAATATATTGATTTTAATTACAACACAGAATACAGAGTGTAAGGTGCTCACTTTATATTTATTTTTATTACAAATATTTACACTGTAAAAGCAAAAAAATAGTATTTTTCAATTCGCCTAATGCAAGTAATTTACTGTAATCTCTTTTTTATCATGAAAGTTGAACTTTTAGAAATGTAGAATTATGTACAAAAAACTATACAAAAAATTAAACAATCCCCTCAGTCCTACTTCTTGTTCAGCCAATCATTCAGACAAACAAGTTTGGTTACAATTTGCAGGAAATAATACTGCCCACTTCTTGTTTACAATGTCACCTGAAAGTGAGAACTGGCGTTCACATGGCACTTTTGTTGCCGGCATTGCAGGATATTTACATGCCAGATGCGCTAAAGATTAATATGTCCCTTCATGGTTCAACCACCATTCCACAGGACAAATATCCATGCTGATGAGAGGTTCTACTTGATAATGATCCAAAACAGTGTGTACTGGCACATGTTCATTTTCATAGAATCATAGAATATCAGGGTTGGAAGGGACCTCAGGAGGTCATCTAGTCCAACCCCCTGCTCAAAGCAGGACCAGTTCCCAACTAAATCATCCCAGCCAAGGCTTTGTCATGACCTTAAAAACCTCTAAGGAAGGAGATTCCACCACCTCCCTAGGTAATCCATTCCAGTGCTTCACCATCCTCCTAGTGAAAAAGTTTTTCCTAATATCCAACCTAAACCTCTCCCACTGCAACTTGAGACCATTACTCCTTGTTCTGTCATCAGGTACCACTGAGAAAAGTCTAGATCCATCCTTTTTGGAACCCCCTTTCAGGTAGTTGAAAGCAGCTATCAAATCCCCCCTCATTCTTTTCTGCAGACTGAACAATCCCAGTTCCCTCAGCCTCTCATCAGAAGTCATGTACTCCAGGCCCCCTAGTTTAGTGGTCCTGCTGTGAGCAGGGGGTTGGACTAGATACCTCCTGAAGTCCCTTCCAACCCTGATATTCTATGATTCATCAATGGCTATTAGCCAGGATGAGGAGGGATGCAAAACCATGATCTCAAGTGTCCCTAGCCTCTGTTTGCCAGAAGCTGGGAAGACTCATATTCAGCTTCTCATTCCACTGTTATCCTATGATCCTTTTCTGAGGTCTTTTCCATCATCTGAGTCATGTGCGACAGCAGGTAAGGGTGGGTGACGCCTTTCTTTTTTCTTGCACGCAGTGGAAGGTTCTATTTCTGTAGTAGTCTGTGATGCGGTGGTGTTGTCTTGTTTAAGAAGTTTCTAATAAGACGTTGTTATTTTCATTCTTCCTCTCTTCCAGGAATTTGGGAGCCATCGGGAGCTCCTGAAGTGGGCATATAATGTTTGTCAGCGTGCCTGTCGCTCAGTTTGGCTCAGCATCTTACATCCAATTAGATGGTGAAGGCGCCTGCACGGCCCCATGATGCAGGGATTAAGGGGTACCGTTTTGGTATCCTTTATCAAGATTCGCGACTCATCTTGCGTTCCTTTCTTTGAGTGTTAGGCTCAAGTAAATTCGTGCATGTAGAGTATAGGGTGTTCTTCTATAACTGCACCAGTGATGGGTGAATAATGTCTGACGAACGACATAGTTGCTAAAAGTCATTGAATATGTGTGTTTTAGTGGTATAACAAGACGGTGCTATATAATCGTCTCTCGGCAATGGAGTCTCTCGAGCTTCTCAAAAGATATTAGTCCAAAAGGATTATTGTATGGATTTTTACAAATCCCATGACTTTTATTACTGCTTTTCTTTTAAACAGTGTGGTTACTCAGTCTAGTGCTCCTTCATCCCTTCTACCTCAAGAGATCTATCAGAATGAGATGTAGTGATAGCATCTGTACTGTTGTATATCTTCCTTGTTTTATAATGTGGTTTTTATAGACCTGTGATAGTGTTCTCCACTGCTAGATAGTTTGTGTGTCCTATGGGGGTGGGTGTGAGGTGGCCCTCTTAGTCTCTCTCGTATTTATGGGTAATATGCTATATGGACAACTCAATGTTTTCCTTATTTATCTCCACTCATCATGATTTTATATAATCTCTTCAATTATTCCCTGTCTTTAGTATCTTCTCTGGTGTTCTAGAAGTGATGAGAAGGTACGCTGCTTTAAGTCTTCACTGAGCTTAATTGAGTACGATTACTTATATGCCGCATAGATCATTCTTGTAGTATAGAGCGTGTGCGTATGATATATAGAGTTCTAGTGCAGTTATAGTGATGTTGTTGTAGAATGGAGAGTAAGCATCGTTTAGTCGTAGCAAGTCTTCCATGCGGATATGGGTGTTAGCTCGCTCTCAGGTGTGTATAACCGGCCAACCTGCAAGGTGTTTTATTAATCATCTGTCTTTATTTTCTATCCTGTTTAGAGTGTGTCATTGGTTACTAACTCTTGTCGTGGCATTGCACATTGTCAATGGCTGAGGCGCTTCAGAGAAGTATTAGCTTCGCCATTAATGTTAATGCTCAAGCATTTATTTCATCATGTGGTCGCTGTCTAATTCGCACGATAAATGATTGATATCGATATTAGTGAGGGAGTTGTATTATCTTTTATGGCGTGTTGATTCAATTTAACAGTTGTATCATTATGCGTTATTTGCCATTGTGTTTGCTCGTTTGATAGCTCTAGTTATTTGTTATTAAATTATAGTGCTTGTAAAATATGTTTGTAGTGCACTGTGGAATGAAAAGTATATTGACTTTCTTCGTATATCTCTGTTTCTCTTTGTTTTAATTCGCAGATCAAATTGTATTTATTTTTTATATGTAATTTAGATAGTACAAACATCCACATTTATAATATATGGATTTCATATTTGGTCTTACGTAGTTGTAGTGTCTTCAATACCACTGAGATTAAGTAGCTGCGCGCGACTTAGTTTATTTTGTTACTGTGCTAGGTTCTCTTTGTACACGCTGTGTGAGTTTCGCACTAGGTGTTAACTTATATATTAGTGCTTATCAAACTTATCTACACTGTCATTTGATTTACGCTTCTCTTTCTCCGTGTGTTTTGTGACATATGAGTTGATCTAGATCTTTAGTGTGGTCACTTTGTACATGTGATCGCTCCTGGAGAAAGCCATTGAGATGCGTTCTATCTCTTATTGAATACGAGCTCTGGAATCATGGACTGCTTTAGTCAGATTTGATGTTTGGTAACTGTATTTCAGAGGAGGTAACATTTCACTGTCCAAGTTTGCATGCTTTACAGATTTAACTATGTGGGACTCAAAATTCCCTTTCATTTTCATCGATTTCCTTTTTGGGTGACCTCCAAAGTCACATGTTTCATCTATTTTTTTATCCTCTCTTTTCTTCTCTTGTCTGATGAAACTCATTTGTCTAAGTGGTGATATTTAATTTTCTCCTTTAAATACTTCAAGGTGGCTTGTTGTCTGCAATCCATCTTTTTAGTGGTTTTTTGCTATATAAGTAATATTTTTTTTTAACTCTGTCGGGACGAGGGACATGGATGTAAAATCGGCACCTGACTAGTGTATGCAACACCTGAAAGATTAACATTTCCAGGACACCAGCAAGCCAGCCTTTTTAAAGAATATGAGCTGATGCTTTTGCATCTTGTATAGGATTTGGTCTTATTGCCTTTGCTATTATGCTATATTATTTTTATCCCAAAGTCATTGTCCTAATACAAATTAGAGTGGAATTGTCTTTTGGACTGTTGTCATCTTTGTTTTGCCCACAAGATCTTACTGAATGCTGCCCAGCGGCGTGGAGCAGCAGCTACCTGTGTTCCCTTTGATGAATTGTTGCTGAAACTGTTGTCACCATTAGAAAACATAAGGGCTTAACTTATGGTATGTTAGCCTACTTTCTGCCATTCTTTCATTCAGATGAAGGGCTGTGAACTGCAAAGTGACAAGCTCTTCAGGTCAACTGATGTGAACAATGTGAAGGCATATGAGAGGATTGGGGATTTATATATGTATACTAGGCCCCACAAGGCTGCTGCTCCATTGTTTTAGATTTATTTGGATCTTGGAGCAGGACTTGCGTTTTTATATTGTAGACACAAAAACCACAGAAAAACAGAGGAAACATTCTTCTTGTCCCTCTTTCTTGTGGGTAAATGATGGGTTCTTTTTTAGCGCCAAGGATACGCCTTCCCAAGCTGCCCAATTTCAACATGTTGATTTAATACCGATGACTAGCTATATACAGTATATGTCATTGATTAATATGTATTATCTCATTAGCATTATATAATTAGTTGTGCATTAAACACCCATACACATAAGCACAAATATTGTAACTATGTGGTATTCCTAACAACTAACCTATATTATAATCCTTGTTCACTTCTGCTAAAGTATCCCATAACTCCTTGATGCAAATGATAATATGCAATTTGACATAGCAGCTACATTTGTTTCTATAACCTTAGCAGAGCTAGGGAAGTACCTTCATTGGACCTAGTACCTGGAATGCTAATATCCAAACAAAGATATAGGAAGAAACAGAACAGCAAGTGTAGGAAACTGGGACAAGCTGATGGGGTGGATGTTAGTGACATGTGAAGAGAGGTGTAACTTGTAAAATCATCATATAAATGATACAGCTGAATGTGTAACTTGGGGAGCGCACATTATTGTGTAAGCTGATGTACCTTGTTGCGCAGGTCAGCTCCTCAGAGACTAAGCACCTATAGAATCTTTTTCCTGTAGCAGATTTAATAAATCTGACTGATATTGGTCATTTTGCTGTCTTGGGATATTCATGTTCAAACGAAGTGTGGTCAAGCAATGGATTTATACAATATTACATGCCTTAAGTTTACCGTATGGGAAAGCTCATTGCACAAACACCAGGGGTCTACTATTTGACATACAAGGTTTAGTCTTCAATGATAAGAAGCCACCACATCTCTATTCTACAAAATATCCTGTGATGTTACAGTTAGTTAGCAGGCCACCCCACCCCGATCTACTCTAACATTGCAAGCACAGGCAAGAGTAACAGAGAGACCAGCAGGCCACAGGCCCTACAAGAAATAATTTTGAGCAATATTTGCTTGTGACGATGCGATTCTAGCGGGACCCAACTGAAACCAAGACCCCAATAAAGAATAATGGTTTCTCTCGATCCAAAGAATCAAGCCCCAGACCCAGGGTCAATATGGTGTACACATCAGATCTCTTACCCAAATCACGTTTGTTGCCAATCCTTTTAGAATCTAAAATCTAAAGGTTTATTCATTAAGCGAAAAGGATGTATAGCATGAGAGCTAGAATTGGTTTAAACTGATCAATTACATACATAATGGCAATTTCTTATACGTTCAGGTTATGTAGCAGTAAGCATGATGAAGTTATAACTGCAGGTTTTTTAAATCAAGTCTCTGGAATACATCCCCCACGAGATGCTGGGTCAAACAGTCGTTTTTTTCAGAGCTTCAGTTTGTTAGCAAAGTTCCTCCGAAGGTAAGAGCAGGGACTGGAAGACAAGATGGAGATGAGGCATCAGCCTTTTATAGCCTTTTCCAGGTGTAAGACTTCTTTGTTCTACTGTGGAAAATTACAGCAAAATGGGTAGTCTGGAGTCACATGGGCAAGTCCTGAAATACTTTGCTGAGTTACAAGGCGTATCTGCCTTATCTTAATGGGTCATTGTGTAGATGATGGTCCTTAAAGGGGCATCAAAACAGGTTAGGCAGAACTTACACTAACTTGTCTGGGATGTTTCCCCAGAAGCACAGCACAAATTTGAAATGTGGACAGTATAGAGCCAATACTTCATAACTTCAAACTACAAAATGATACATACAGCAAAATCATAACCAGCAACCCCATAACCTGGTCTTAGACACTTTATTTGACCCCACCCATTACATCAGATTTTGTGCCATTACAAGACCTTGGTTGCAACCATATTCTATATGGTCCCAGATTTATATCAATAACATCACAATTTGTTCAAAGCAAAGTTTCATTCTGAAAGTGACTCTGTTTTCATGCTTTTATTTTGTTTTTGTAAGTAGATTATGCTAAGCTGTTTTAGATATTGTAGTGCTACCCAAATACCATTGTTACAAGAATGTATATTGGTATCACACTCGGGTGCAAGACTACGGTACAGCATTTTTTTGTGACAGGAACAGCCCTCTGCCATAGGGTATGTGCAGCCTGAACTGTAAATTAGAGTATTGGGGGCTGCTGCTGACATATACCAGGAATTGAATACGCCCCTGCAGAGCCCAGAACATGGGTGGCACAGAGGTGATATACTTATGGCCCTTTTACCAACCATCCCGTTCCCAGAACATCAGTATGTCCCAGGCCAGACTGGAGAATCAGGCCCACAGAGAATTGTTCACACTCAATCATAGACTATATATGTTTTTCTTTCTTTCTTTCTTTCTTTTTTCTTCATTTGCTCCTGGACATTCTTCAAGGATGCTAAATTAGCTGGATAAATTATTCATTACAAATTATTCACTCTATGCAGCATATTCTGATTGTTTACGAAATTCATTCTTTCTGTCCTAGAGCTGTCACTGGCTGTAACTTATCTTCTCACTGACCATTCTGTGGTACTATTTGCTTGCTGACTTTAACTAACATAGGTTTATGGATTATAAGAATAATCCTAGCCACTTCTCTTTCCAAATGAGGATCTCAAAGGCCCCATCGGCAATGCCCCTACTTATACAGCCCAAAATGCTGTTAGCCTTCTTGGCAACAAGGGCACACTGTTGACTCATATTCAGCTTCTCATCCACTGTAATCCCTATGTCCTTTTCTGCAGTTCTTTTCATCATCATCTGAGTCAGATGCCACCAGCAGAAGGTTGACTTTATTTTTTGGTGGTTCTAGTTCTGTAGTTTCCACATCGGAGTGTTGCTCTTTTAAGACTTCTAAAAGCGTGCTTCACACATTCTTCCTCTCAGAATTTGGAGGGCACTTCAGATTCTTAAACCATGGGTCAAGTGCAGCAGCTATCTTTAGAAAGCTCACATTGGTTCCTTCTTTGCGTTTTGTCAAATGTGCAGTGAAAGTGTTCTTAAAATGAACATGTGCTGGGTTATCAGCCGAGATTGCTAAAACATGAAATGTGGGTAAAACAGAACACGAGCTATATAATTCTCCCCCAAGGAGTTCAGTCAAAAATTTAATTAATGCATTATTTTTTTAACATCCATGAATTTATCCAGTTCTCTTTTAAACACTGTTACAGTCCTAGCCTTCACAACCTCCTCAGACAAGGAGTTCCACAAGTTGACTGTACACTGTGTGAAGAACTTCTTTTTATTTGTTTTAAACCTGCTGCCCATTAATTTCATTTGGTGGCCCCTAGTTCTTGTATTATGGGAATACATAAATAACTTTTCCTTATCTACTTTCTCCACATCACTCATGATTTTATATACCTCTCTCATATCCCCCTTTAGTATCCTCTTTTCCAAGCTGAAAAGTCCTAGCCTCTTTAATCTTTCCTCGTATGGGACCCGTTCCAAACCCCTAATCATTTTAGTTGCCCTTCTCTGAATCTTGTCTAGTGCCAGTATATCTTTTTTGAGATGAGGAGACCACATCTGTACGCAGTATTCAAGATGTGGGAGTATCATTGATTTATGTAAAGGCAATAATATATTCTCTGTCTTATTTTCTATCCCCTTTTTAATGATTCCTAACATCCTGTTTGATTTTTTGACCACCTCTGCACACTGCGTGGACGTCTTCAGAGAAATATCCATGATGACTCCAAGATCTTTTTCTTGCTTCGTTGTAGCTAAATTAGCCCCCATCATATTGTATGTATAGTTGGGGTTATTTTTTCCCGTGTGCATTACTTCACATTTATCCATATTAAATTTTATTTGCCATTGTGTTGCCCGGTCGCTTAGTTTTGTAATAAAAATAATATAAACTGAGCACTGTATACTTTGTATTCTGTGTTGTAATAGAAATCAATATATTTTAAAATGTAGAAAAACATCCACAAATATTTAATAAATTTCAATTGATATTCTATTGTTTAACACTGCGATTAATCCCGATTAATTTTTTGTTAATTGTGTGACTTAACTGTGATTAATCAACAGCCGTAGTAATATTATATTATCTACAAACTTTACAACCTCACTGTTTACCCCTTTTTCCAGATCGTTTATGAATATGTTGATTAGCTCTGGTCCCAGTACAGATCCTTGGGGAACCATGCGATTTATCTCTCTTCACTGAACCATTTATTCCAACCTTTGTTTCCCATCTTTTTACCAGTTATTGATCTAAGAGAGAACCTTCCCTCTTATCCCATGACTGCTTACTTTGTTTAAGAGCTTTTAGTGAGGGACCTTGCCAAAGGCTTTCTGAAAGCCCAAGTACACTACCAAGGTCACTAGTTGCAGCAAGACTAGGAATAAAGTTTCAAAAGTGGCCCTAACAGTTTTCTATCCACAGTGGAACATGTTTTTTGCTCACCACTCCAGAATGGCTGAGCCAAACAAACAAAACAAAAAAAACCCAACAACAGCTGAACAGTACAAGGCCATTCCCTCCCTCCTTGTCCCCCACCCCAAGTTGGCACCCCAGGCAACTGACCTGCTTGCCAGCCTCTAAGACTGGTTCTGCCAAGTCTCTTCATAGTCAGTACAGAGCCCTAATCACTGGAGCAGGTTCAGAGCTTTTCCATACTCTAATGCTCAACCTTTTCACAAAATCATGCATATTTTAAGTGGATCATTTTCATGGTTGAAAACCTAAGCTGAGTTCATACCCTCATGATCATTTACCAGTAAGGGTTATCAGCTGAATATCAAAGCAGCTTTTATTTCCACATTTTGAATTCCCATTCTGTAGTACAAGTCGATCCATTTCCAGTGTAAAGAGAAGGTAAAGGAGAACATTCATTCATTTTAATGTAAATATATATCCAGAGCTCTAAGTGTTGTGCATATATGATCACATTTATGTGGGATTTCAATTAGTTAAAAATCACTTAATAAAGACTCCTCCAATTCATTCCAAGTAATTGAAACAAGTTAAATTAGAAGTGACAAAGAGTTCTGTGGCACCTTATCGACTAACAAACATACTGAAGCATGAGCTTTTGTGGGTGAATCCCCCTTTGTCAGATGCATGCATACCCGACGAAGTGACAAAGTGGGTAATCACCCACGAAAGCTCATGCTCCAATACGTTTGTTAGTCTATAAGGTGCCACAGAACTCTTTGCCGCTTTTACAGATCCAGACTAACACAGCTATCCCTCTGAAGTTAAATTAAGGAAGTCTCAGATATTCAACAAGCAAAAAGGCTACATCTGCTACATCAGTTATTCACTACTCTGCTGTTCATCTTTTGGGTGGGATATTGCACCTTAACAGCTACAAATCTTAAGTATACACTTATGGCATTATTTATTAGCCTGTGTATAAGACTAACTACTTTTAATTTTATGACTAGGTAGAATAATTATGCGCATTGAAGGGGAACAATTATTATATTATATTTTGCCTTCATTCTAAGCTATATATTCTTGAAACATAGGCCCAGATTGTCTGACAAAAGGAGTCTAAATAAGACTCTCAGTTCCATATTTAGGCACTGAAATAAGTGGTTTAATTTTCATAAATGCCATATTTTCAACAAGTTCCATTTTATTTTAACAACGTTTATGGAGAGTGATGTTTTGCAATACCAATATTTTATAGTAACTAAACAATTTAGCATCTTGGATCATGCACCTTTAACAAAGTAGTTTGTTGTATTTGATTTTACATTAAGAAAAGTGCTTTTTCAATGTGTTTGGTTCACTTTATGTCGTCTGTTCTATGAAACATGTCAATGTTAAAACTGTGTGGATTAGTATTTGTGGAAATGTGCACTGGTATATGTGTATTTAAAACAAACAAAAAGACATGTTCTAGGAGCTCTCTCTCTTTCCTCAAACAGCACATGAAAGAGCCATATGGGATACTCTCCTGAAAGTTTCCCTCAAAGTTTTATAAAGTCTCCTGTGTTCCCACTTTTTCTTGTAAGACACTTACCTAAAGAAGTCTGTTTCACACTGTCATAAACAGATAAGAAAAGTTAATAGCACAGAAGTACTTTATATCTCTTTGACTATAAAGAGTTAACAAGTTCAGTAGGCCTGGCTGTGACCTGACCAGTGGACCAATCAGGAGACAGGATACTTTCAAATCTTGAGGGAGGGAAGTTTCTGTGTGTGCTGTTAGTTTTCGTTGTTCACTCTGGAGGCTCAGAGGGACCAGACGTGCAACCAGGTTTCACTCCCATCTCCCTGATACAGGTTCTTATAGATTCCAAATAGTGAGTACTAGATAGATAAAGCGAGTTAGGCTTATGTTTGTTTTCTTTATTTGCAAATGTGCATTTGGCTGGAAGGAGTTTTAATTGTGTATTTTGGCTGGGAGGAGTTCAAATGTGTATTTGCTGAAAGGTTTTTAATTGTACTTTTATACTTAGGCTGGGAGGGTTTCCCTAGTGTCTACAGCTGAAAACCTTTACCTAACCATCTTAATTTACAAGAATTATTTACTGTTTTCTTCTTTTATTAAAAGTTTCTTGTTTAAGAACTTGATTGTTTATTTCTGGTGAACCCCAGAGGACTGGGGTCTGATTCACCAGGGAATTGGTGGAGAAAGGAGGGAAGGGGGCGAGGAGAGGCTAATTCTCTCTTGTGTTAGAATTACTGTCTCTCTCAGGGCAGAGTGCTGTAAGGGGAAGAGAAGAGGGGAAGGTGCACTGTCCTCTCTGTTTGTGTGATTCAAGGAGTTTGAATCAAGTAATCTTCCAGGGTAACCAGGAGGGGAAGCCTGGGAGAGGCACGGTTGGAGGAAAGGTTTACTTTCCTTGCCTGTTAAGATCCAGAGAATCTGTGCTCTGGGGGTTTGCCGGGCAAGGTTTTTGGGGACCAGAGTGTACCAGGCACTGTAATTCTGGTTGGTGGCAGCGTAGCCAGTTTTCTAATGCTGGTTATTAGCTTGGGAATTCATGCTGGTACCCTATCTTTTGGACGCTAAGGTTCAGAGTGGGGAATTGTACCATGACACACACACTGATATTCCACATTTCTCTATTTAATTTTTAAACTCTCTACTTTCAAAGCCATGTCCCTGTACTTGCCAGCAGTCTTCGGTTTCCTGGGGCAACCCAACCCTGAGATCCTCTGCACCAGGTCACATTCTCTGGGACTACAGGTCCTATGCAATTCTCTTCTCCCACCACTACAGAAGGTTCTTCCTTCTCGATAGAGCTGGATGAAATTTTAACCCAAAAATGAAAATTCAGTAACACCAATGTGTTCTGAAAATTTGTTATTTCACCAAATTGTTTGTCAAAATAAATCTCTCAAAATTAAAAAAGTCAAAATGTTTTGTTTTAACATTTTTTATTTTGATTCTCATTCAAAACAATATATGTTTTTTAAAGTAACAACAAAAGAGGCTCCAAATCTAAAAGTTTCCTTGTAGGGCAAACAATGATTGTTACGTGTATTTTGGAATTGGCGGTGAACTGAAAATCAGTTCACAGTTCTACTTCTTGGGTTGGCTTTCCTCTCATTGCCACCCTGTACTGGCTTCAAGCAGTAGTGGGACAGCCATAAACTCTGGTTTACTCTCTCCCCAAGTGATGGCAGCTTCCACCCCCTTCAAGAGTGACATCAAAACCCAGCACAGGATGGCAGAAGAAATAAGAAGTAAAAGATATTTAAGACAGGACAATGCTCGTTCTTTTAATTGGAAGACTGGAGGCAAGAGGGAAAGAGATATGAGGTGCTAGGACAACCAACTTGGCTTTTACAAATTATTTGTTTGGGTGAGGAAGAATATAATGAGGCAAGGAGGCTAGGACAGTGTTATGATTCATTATGGTATGATGTCATGATCCTGTGTCAGATATAGTCTGACTACAGAGCATGATACTTACCAGATGTGTTCATCATGTCTTTAGTGAAGTGGTTCTCAACCAAGGATATGTGTACCTCTAAGGCAGAGGTGGGTAAAATTTTTGGCCTGAGGGCCACATGTGGGTGGGGAAATTGCATGCGGGGCCATGAATGTAGGGCTGGGTCAGAGGGTTGGGGTGCAGGAGAGAATACGGGGTGTGAGAGGGGGTGCGGTGTGCAGGAAAGGGCTCAGGGCAAGGGGTTGAGGTGGGGGAGGGGTACGGAGTAAGGCAGGGGGCTCATGGCAGGAGTTTGGGGTGCAGGAGGGGTGTGGCAGGGGGCTCGGGGTTGGGGGGGCTGGGTGCAAGAGAGGTTCACGGTGCAGGCTTTGACCCAGCTCTGCAGCGACTCTGGGATGGCAGGGACTCCCTGGCCCTGTGCCACTCCCGGAAGCAGCTGGCACCACATCCCTGCAGCCCCTGGGAGAGAGGGGACAGTGGGCTCTGCTTGCTGCCCTCGCCTCTGGGTACCTCTCCCAAAGCTCCTATTGCCTGTGATTCCCTGTTCCTGGCCAATGGGAGCTGCGGGTGGCAGTGCCCGCAGGTGAGGACAGAGTGCGGTGCCCTCTGCCTTCCTACCCCCCCAGGAGCTGCAAGGATGTGGTACCAGCCACTTCCAGGAGCAGCATGGGGACCACGGCGCCATGGGGGTGGTAATCCCATGGGCTGGATCCAAAGCCCTGTTGGGACAGATCTGGCCCACAGGCCATAGTTTGTCCATCACTGCTCTAAGAGTACTCGGAGGGCTTCTGGGGGATACATCAATTCATTTAAATATTTGCCAATTTTATAAGAGGCTACATAAAAAGCACTAGCAAATTAGCACAAAATAAAATTTCATACGGACAATGACTTGTTTATACTGCTCTATATACTACCCACCGAAGTGTAAGTACAATATTTATGTTTATATGGTAAAAATGAGAAAGTAAGCAATTTTTCAGTAATAGTGCACTGTGACCCGTGTGCATTTTTACGTCTGATTTTGTAAGCAAGTAGTTTTTAAGTGCATTGTATCTTGTGCATATGCAAGACAAATCAGACTGCTGAAAAGGGCACAGTATTCTGGAAAGGCCAAGAGCTATTGCTTTAGGAAACATCTACTCTGGAGTAAAAGACCCGTTGCACAACTGCAGCTGGCTCAGCTGAAGCTGACTCAGACTTGCAGGGATCAGGTGGCAGGGCTAAAAATTGCTGTGTAAAAATGGCTGTAGACAGAGCTGTGAGACCCTCCTCCCTCACAGGATCTACACAGCAATTTGAGAGCCCCAAGCTACGGAAGCCTGAGTTAGTTGATCTGGGCCAGCCATAGGTGTGTAATTGCTGTGTAGACATTCCCTTAGAGGAGAGGTAGTAAATTATTTTTTGTCGAGGTCCAAATCTCTTGATCTAGGTATAGTTGAAGCCCAGATTCCAGAGAAAAAATTGAAAAAATATTTTGGGATCCATTCAAAAGTGTTTGGTGGACTGGATTTGGCCCACTTGACTACCTCTGCCTTAAGGTATGTCTATACTTCATTTTAGACACCCATGGCTGGCCTATGCCAGCTGATTTCAGCTTACGGGGCTCAGACTGCCAGGCAGTTTAATTACGATGTAGACATTGGGGTTTGGGCTGGACCTCTCACCTTGCAGAATCCTGGAGCCCAGACTCGAGCCCAAGCCTAAACATCTACAGCACAATTAAATAGCCCCTTAGCCTAAACCCCGCGAGCTGTAGTCACTGGGCAATGATCAGCAGCGGGTTTTTAATTGCAGTAGTGATGTACCCTAAAAGAACTGCCAGGTCTGGCTGAAGTTAGCTTAAATAGGCTACCATAGAACCCTCTTTATCCAACCCTCCATTATCCAACTCACCACATTAACCGAACAACTAGGACGCTAGGGCCCGAAGTGTGTGATCTCTCCTGTGGCCATTGGATGGTACTGCACCATCACTCTTTCCCATTCTCTGGCTTATTTGGAATTTTGATTATCCGATCTGGCACTGGTGCCAATTAGATCAGATAAATGGGGTACATTGACCTTATGGTTCTAGAATATAATAGTTTGGCAGTCCATTGCACATGGCAGCTGAGATATGCTACCTCTGATTGAACAAGCAGGCTAAAAACAGCAGTGTTGCTGTGGCAGCATGGGATAGCCAGCCACCCTGGCCGCATGATCAGGTGTCTAGCCTGAACCACCATTTGTGCTACTACAGCCATGCTGCTGGATAAACATAAGATGAGATGCTAACTATAGGGTAGCTTGAACCACCCTAACATGCTGGGTCCTGAACAAAACCCACTGAAGTCAGTCAATGGAGAACCCTTATGAGGCCTCGTGCCAAGGCCAATCTCTTGTATGAGGGGATTGATGGTCAAAGGGAGAACTGAGTATTAGACTGAAGCAGGGGACAGCAATTATGTAGATTATTTTGTTAGGGCCGCAATTCAATCACCCTTCTTTCAGAACCTTAGAAAGTCCCCATGCAGCAGAACTGCCACACATCCCAAATGGGCCAGGTAGCACAAAGGTGGGTTTGGGGCCTGGAGTGTAATCAAGGGGTCTCCAATTATACTTATTCAATAGCCACCACATCGTTATTGTTCTTGGACTATCCTATTTATAAGGTCTATCAACTCTTCACGATAGGGACTGCATTTACTTTTGTGCTTTGTGCACAACAGTGGAGACTATCTCAGTAGGAGACTCTGGATGCTATTATAATATAAATATTACATAGCATAGTAATAGCACCTCTGGAGATTGTCTCTTTTTTGTGTTTGTATAGCACTCAGCCTAATCGGGTCCCCAGTCAGGATTGGGGTCCTTGGGCACTGCCCTATTAGTAATAGTAAATATTTATAATAAAACAGAACCTAAAAATAGTAAGAGGATTGGAGCCACAGGGCTCTGATATGAGAATAATCAGAGGGCCCACAGTGATCATATTCTACACCAAGTTTGTGGTTTAGCATAGCTTTTGAATCTTTATGAATTGTAGCAAGCTGGCAAAACTTATGACATGTATCCATCTGTTAGTTAGCCCATAGCCTGTCCAGTCTTAAGCCAAAGTTGATTTTGCAGCACTATAGAACATTTGATAAAACTTGGTACGTTAAGGCCAAGTCTACAGTAAAAAGTTAGGTTGATCAACCTAGAATTCTCCTGTTGACCTAGCTACTGCCTCTCAGGGAGGCAGATTAACTACAGTAACAGGAGAATCCCTCCCATTGCTGTAGTGAGTGTCTACTGTGAAGTGATGCAGAGTGTGGCTGTAGTGATTTAAGTGTAGACGTAGCCTAAGGAGAATGAAACACTTCAACCAAAGGATTATGAGCAGGTACCTATTTAATTAAATTGGAATTACGTTTTATACTCACAGGTTACATCCTCATGCAACAGCACATTCGTAGTACAAGTGACTAATTAGTACAAGTAACTAATTAGTAAATTACATGCCAAAGTATGTTGTATACCTCCCAGCTATTGTTAGATTATATCACAGCAGTCACTTGAGTGGGCTTTTTTCCATCTGTGCCAGGGTAGGAATTGGAAGTCTGTTAAAAAGCTATCATAGGGTTTTGTGCTGCCACCCACCACCATAGTATCTGAGTGCCTTCCATGTAAAATCAATAGTAATAGCTCAGTCCCTAGCAGACTTCATGGAATCTCTGGCACGACACACACACAAAAAGGCAGGGAGCAGGAGAAACTCTGAAATATTTGTTTTGGGTGTTAATTTCACATTTAATTTTTTGAATTGAAGAAAAAGTGTCCATTTGCCTTTTGTCAGGAATTGTGTCTCTGGAAAAGAGACAAGTCTACAGGGATTTACCTTCCAAAGGGTATTGTAAATAGTGTTTGTCTCTGAAAAAAGAAAAAGGCCATTCAAATAAGACAGTGTTAGTAGGGGGGAAATGTAGACATAGTTCTTTACAAAGTAATTTACTGACGTGGTGACATCTGATTTAAGACTACTTTCTCTTTTGAGGAGTGGAATGTGCATCAGGGCTGGTTTGGGGTTTTTTTTGTTGATTTAATGTCAGGTTTCAGTCTGAAGCAGCTTAAATACTTGAAGTTTGAACTCCTGTTAAACAGGGTTTATATTTGGCAACTGCTGTCAGCTAGACTGGGTGTCATTCTATTAACACAAGACACTTCCCAGTTAATAAGCCTTTAAACAAAAATTGTCTTCTACCCACAGTGATTACTATGACAAAAGTAATAAACCAAAAAGGATTGTCTATTCCCTCAGTGATAGTTTAGTTCTACCCATATAGTGTATAGATTTCTGACTGTTTTGGGGAAGCAAAAATGTCAGGTTTTATCCTTAGTTTTTAAACCAATCATATACTGTAGTTCACTGAAGCTGGAAACCCAGGTTTAGAAAGACCATAGGTTTTGAAGAGTGTGCCTTTAAGAGACAAGTGTACCATTTATTTTTTTTTAATGAGTTAAAGGCATTGAGAAAACAGCCATGAGAGTTGGCCTACATTCAAACTAAGAATTAATCGTTAAAAATGAAATCCTCCCCTCCCCCCACCCCCCAAAAGATAACTGTCTACTTAACACACTGGATTCCTGTTTTTTTTTTATTGGCATCTGGCTTAGCAACAGTGGATTTTGAAATTTCATTAAGCATCTGGCAGACATGTCATAAAAAACAGATCCTGCAATTTTTTGCACAGCCAAAACTTACTAATTTCAGCAAAGAGTCCTGTGGCACCTTATAGACTAACAGACATATTGGAGCATAAACTTTTGTGCGTGAATGCATCCAACGAAGTGGCTATAAGGTGCCACAGGACTCTTTGCTGCTTTTACAGATCCAGACTAACATGGCTACCCCTCTGATACTTTACTAATTTCAGTGACAATTGTAGGTGCGCAGGACACACCTCTTCAGTTTCCCTCACTTTAATGCCCCCCTATTCTTTACAGTCCACAGAGATTCAGAGTTCCCTCATTTTTATGGTTGAAAATTATTCACATCAAAGTTAATGAATCATTAAACTGAGGTTATAGAAACTTATGCTAATGATTGCCAACAGGTGGGTCTCTGATATAAAGACAATCATAGCCTGCCTTAGAGGCAAGGACTATGCCATGCATTCTCCCTCAGGCTCAAAAGAAGGAACAATCAAGATCCTTTTATGTCACATACATCTGACGAAGTGGGTATTCACCCACGAAAGCTTATGCTCCAATACGTCTGTTAGTCTTTAAGGTGCCACGGGACTCTTTGTCGCTCCTTTTATGTAGTAACCAATAGCTGATGTCTGTGGTGCTACTGCCCAAGGATTAGGTTATACAACTAGAGTTTTTTCTGGTTGCCAATGCAGGGACTAGAGATATTGACAACAGGCTCAATATGTTGAAAGAAGAAAGCCAGGTGACATTGTTGTGAATGTGAACCAGAGAGACTAGGCCTTTTTCTTCACAGACTGGCAGACATGGGAATTTCTAAGCAAAGAAGCTGCCTACTGTTTTTTTCTACTGTGTTCAGGGAAACAGGACTTGGTATGTATTTTTATAATATATAAAAAACAGGATCTGGCGGGGTTTATTTTTAATATATGAACAAGAATAAACCAAGAGTATTTGCAACTCACAGATTTCTCTTCCTAGCAGAAACAACTATGCAAGGTCCAAATTTTAACTAACTGCTTGGGACAAAAGTGCAACGTTATTTACAAGAGGAATAAATGACTAAATATTGAGTTTCCTGCAAGAACAATTTTAGGGTTCCTTTCCTTTGGGTCTGTCCCACATTTGTCCCTTGGCCATTTGGGAGTTCAGGCACAGGATCGGACCTCATTGGACTTGGTTTGCGTGATGCTGAAAGTAGTGAAACAAGAGAGGTAAGAGATGACATGCACAAAAGACAGCTGCCCAAATGAGCACTTTCCTCTGCTGTGTCAGCTGCCCTTATTCTCTTGATAGCCTCAGTGTGCTGTGCCAGGCCACTGGCTGCTCAAGATCCCTCACACATTCTGGCCTCTCCCCGCACATAGGCAGAATTTCTGCCTATATTCTCTTTTTATTCATTAATGCTTCAATATTTTAGCCTCTAGGCCTCTCTAGCTGGCATTTTCCCTCCAAGAACAAAATACAGTACAATGCTGCATGTAGCAGGGTGCTGCTGCAAAGGCAGCTAATTAGCCCCTGCTCAGCCAGCCCCAATCAGGTAAAATGGATTGGGGCTGGGGAGAAGCCTGGTGCCTGGCCTCTGGATGGGCTGCATCTGTGGGCCTGCAGGCCCACAGGCCATAAAGGCTGGCTGGCAGCCAGAGGAAGGGGGGAAGAGAACAGCCAGGGGCATGGCAGTTTCCAGGGTGGGATAGACTCCCTGTAAGGGAGTAGGAGTGAAAACCTGTACAGCTGTAAATAGAATCACACGTGGTGGGAACTGTGTGAGAATAAAAAGCCAAGGGTGTTGCATCCAGGAGGCTCAGAGTCCTTTACTGAGACAGCAGAGAGCTGCAGCAAGGGGGGCTGAGGAAGGAACCTGGTTATACTGCCATAAAATCCTCAATTCAGAAAAAAAGTATCAAACCAGTTGTCGCACTCTTTTTTTTTCTTTTTGGTTTTTTTGTTTTAAGAGCATGATAGAACTTTAGGTTCGTTTCATCACATTATATCTTGTAAGCTCATTTTTTTTAAGTGTCTTACAAGTGAGGTTGTTTGGTGGAATTTAAAAGTGCTCTAATAAGATGGGTTTGAAAGTTCAGCTCAGAAATATTAATAGGTTTATGTTACACTAAGGAGCGATTATGAAAAATGGAGCAGACAGAAAAATTAATACAACGACTGAGGCAAGTGCAGGAAATGGGAAGGAGATTTTAATTAAAAACCCACTCAGGTCATACTGCATATATGTCTTAAAAGGAACAGTCCTTCTGTCCAGAAAGGGCCCCACCTTCCTGGAAAATCCGTTAAACTGATTCACTATTGAAATTAAGCATGGGATTAAGTAATCCAGGCAGGGGAGTTCTCAGATTTGTGCCACCTTGCAACCTCTCTACCCTCAAAAACTTAGTCTGCAAGTTCTCTTTCCACACAGGTATAAATCAGAAATCAAAACCCCTACATGCAGACGTTGTGAGTTTCCTGGCCCATCTGCATCTCTAGCACCTTCACACAAACAAGCCTCACAATCACATACCTAACTAGTCATGATAAAATTGTTCTGCCTTCCATGTTTATCTAGCATGATACAAAGATCGCTGATGTGATTTAGCAGCACATGTAGCACTGAAAGTCAACAGGATGACTACTCTTAAGTCACATTGGTGCTGAGGAAAATCCCACCCACTATCTACAGAAGGATGGCTATCATTCTGAAAAGTTTGACTGAAAAGTTTGAATATGGAGATATACCTATCTCTTAGAACTGGAAGGTACTGTACCCTGAAGGGTCATTGAGTCCAGCCCCCTGCCTTCACTAGCAGGACCAACTACTGATTTTGCCCCAGTTCCTCAAGTGGCCCCATCAAGGATTGAACTCACAACCATGGGTTTAGCAGGCCACTGCTCAAACCACTGAGCTATCCCTCCCCCTTCTGTAAGGTGTCATTTTCTGTATCTTTTGTGCACAACCAGAAAGATGTAATATATTGTAAAAAGGACTGAGAAGTGCTCATGAAAGTGAAGGATGGATAGCACTGGCTAGGGTCATCCAGTCCTTGACCACAAATACATGCACACAGCTTTGCCAATGAAGTTCAACCCCAACTTGCAACATCCCCTTGCTGTTCCACCTCATTTTCTCTTCAGCAGAGGCTGCCAAATGCGATGAAGCATAGCTTAGTTTTTCAACATGGACAAGTGTCTCTAGAGACTTTAAAGAGAGACAGCTAAATTCATTTTGGTTTTGTTCATCAATGCAGAATTTAAACCAAGATTTTTCCAAGGTGGAGGGCTAGAAATTATGCTGTAATGAAATCCTGTTGATGAGTTCTTTAGAAGGGATTAAAGGTTCCATCTTCCTCTTTGAATTCCAACTGCTGTGCCAAAGCTTTTTACATATCTTTTATTAGTGACTTGTGTCAATAACTGATCCTTTTCCTATAAATGATATACTCACAATTACAAAGTCTGCACTGCACCTGTTTTAGTGTGCCACAGCTAGAGAAGGAGGAAGCACATGACCCATGCTTAAGAGTACCAAGCCGTGTACCAGTAGGCATAAGCATTGTATCCCAGGTCTCTGTGTCTTAAACTTTTCCACTTATAAAGAACCATCTATCTGAAGACTTTGGAGTGCTGTACAAACCTTAATTCATTTATCAGAGGGGTAGCCGTGATAGTCTAGATCTGTAAAAGCAGCAAAGAATCCTGTGGCACCTTATAGACTAACAGATGTTTTGGAGCATGAGCTTTCGTAGGTGAGTACTGTCGAAGTTAGACTCAGGACTCAGTTTGTCAGACCACTCTGTTTTATTAGCACAGCGCTCTGCTAATACACCCAGATAATGTGAGCACCATGCAAGACACAGACTATCTTATTTATACAGATAAAAGGGCAAGCACTTAACAAGATACCAAAGGAAGCAGAATCTGATAAGTTTACCTGGGCTAGGCATGCATATCTTATTTCCTTACTAACTATTACGCATCTTCTGTTAATGTTTTGCCATTAGCATCCTTGTCTATGCCTAATGTTTCTTTTCCTGGAACCTGTATTTCAACATTTTCTTATTTCTGCTTAAAGGTACATACATTTCTTTAATCCATTCTTATTTTTACAATATAATTCATTCTACTTTCACAATCCCTCCTTTTGGTCAAGCTTTCGCCATGACCAACATTTTACTGGGTTCCACATATTAACCGTTCTTTATCTCTT
>NC_133770.1:102384908-102414129 GCF_003597395.2 Chelonoidis abingdonii | reverse complement strand
TACAAAACCAGTTTCTCCTCCCTTGGTTTTCACACCTCAACTGCTAGAACAGGGCCTCATCCTCCCTGATTGATCTAACCTCGTTATCTCTAGATTGCTTGCATATATATACCTGCCCCTGGAAATTTCCACTACATTCATCTGATGAAGAGGGTATTCACCCACGAAAGCTCATGCTCCAAAACATCTGTTAGTCTATAAGGTGCCACAGGATTCTTTGCTGCTTAATTCATTTAACATCCGTGTGACACAAGTATTTTTTACAGTGATAAAGAGACATTAAGTGATTTGGCGAAGGTATGTGGCTTTTCTAGAAATAGAACACACTTCTTCATAGCTTTAAACACAAGAGTAGCTTCCCTCCTCTGTTCTCTTCTGTACTCTACTTATGCCCATGAAATGTCCTGGCTGGTGGTGCTATGTTAGTAGAGATATGTGAATAACTGATTGCTCAGTTGGCTGGCCAAAATGTTGGGGGTGGGAGGGGGGAATAGTTTTAGATCAACTTGAAATGGTAAATGTTCAGTTTCCCCAGTGAAACAAAAATATAAATTGGAACAGGGACTGGAAGCTTGGTGTCCCCCTTTTAGGTGAGTGCCCTAGCCGTCCCCCTACCCTTACTTCTTGTATTTTATATGAAGCAGAAAAACTCCAGCTGCAGAGATTGAAAAAACCTGAACCTTATCTCAGAATACCCTATAGCCCAGTGATCAGTGCACTCACCTGCAAGATAGGAGACACAAGTTCAAATCCCTGTTTTAAATTAGGCGGAGTGGGGAAATCAAACCAAAATCCCCCCTTCCAGGCTACTGCTCTTAAGCAAGGGATTATAAAGCATCAGGGAGCCACCTCTTTCCCTTGTTTTCCGAATGGTGCCTAAGGCCCTTTGTGAATCTAGTGCTCCTTCCCCAATTGTTTTGGCCAAAACTATTAGGTGAATTTGTGTCAAATTGATGAACAGCTTTGGTCAACCTGAAACTGCATTCTTCCAGTGAATAAACTATCCATCGGAAAAATTTCACAAAGTTCTATATGTTAGCCGGAAAAAACACTGGTGGCCAAAGATAGTGGAAAAAAACATCAAGGAGTAACCCTATGCAAGATGTTGGATATATTTTTGTTGCCCTAAATAGAGGACAGGCTTATTTACTGAAAGCAAATCTAAACTGCAAAGGCAACATGTCCCATGTTATCATTTTCCTATCAAAGGGCAGCGGAGAAAGCCCATTCATTGCTTCAGTTTTACTGGTATGAAATTCTCCTACATGGTTTTAGAAGCTTTTCATCTATGACAAAATTAAGATCGGTCAGTGGATCAATGTGGATTATTACACTAGTATGAAAGAATATTAACCAGGGAGAATGAAGCTACATTTTTAATATATTTATGTAGGAAAAAATTAATAGTATATTTGGTGAGGAAACTTGGGGCATAATTTTCAAAGGTGTTGAGCAATCACAGCTAGTACTGACTTCAGTTGGAGTTGTGGGTATTCAGAGTCTCTGAAGATTAGCCCCTGGATTTCTTCATGTGTGGGTGTGTATATATATATGAGTGATGAATAGTATTTGGAATAATAAAATTATTTTCTTATAGATTACCCCTGTATCTTTTTTTAAGGTGCTTTTGAAAAATGCATTTTAGCCATTTCAAAGCTACTCCATGAACAATTGCTATGTTTCATCTTCAGATGAATTGGCATTTTGGCAAGAAATCTGCCTTAAATATAGAGAAACTATAAGAGGAAATGATTGAAGGTTTAACTCTCCACTGCCTTTCCACTTGAGTAGTCATTTATACATGTACAAAGTGAACCAAACTGACTGCCATTCAGACTTAAAAGAAACAAAATTAAGTATTTTTTCATATAATGCACAGTCAACCTGTGGAACTCTTTGCCAGAGGATTTTGTGAAGTCCAAGATCCATGCCCTGTTGCCCGTTCCCAACTTCTAGCAAACAGAGGCTAGGGACACCATCCCTGCCCATCCTGGCAAACAGACATTGATGGACCCATCCTACATGAATTTATCCAGTTCTTTTTTGAACCCTGTTATAGTCTTGGCCTTCGCAACATCCTCTGTCAAGGAGTTCCACAGGTTGACTGTGCATTATATGAAAAAAATACTTCATTTTGTTTGTTTTAAACATACTGCCTATTAATTTCAATTAGTGACCCCTAGTTCTTATGTTGTGAGAAGGAGTAAATAAAACTTTCTTATTTACTTTCTCCAGACCAGTCATGATTTTATAGACCTCTATCATATCTCTCTTTAGTCATCCCTTTTCGAAGCTGAAAAGTCTCAGTCTTATTAATCTCTCCACATACGACAGCCATTCCATACCTCTAATCATTTTTGTTGCCCTTTTCTGAACTTTTCCAATTCCAATATATCTTTTTTGATAGGCCACCCACTCCCCTGGTTTTCCTAGTAGCTCTTATCTGCCCCTACTCCAGTTTGAATTAATCTTTCTTGAACAGGGATGATCAGAATTGTATGAAGTATTCCAAATGAGATCTTACCAGTGCCTGATACAATGGCTTTTATACCTGTCTATTGCTACTGGAAATGCCTTGCCTGGGATCACATTTTACTTTTTCATGCCATACCACATTGGTGGCTGATAGTCATTCTGTGTTTGACCAACATACACACATCTCTTTTCCTCTGTCATTTCCAACTGATGAGCACCAACCTTATAGCAATTTTTACTTAAATTTCATCCCATTTCTATATTCAAGTTTTCAATTTTATCCAGTTCTTCCTGCATAATATTCCAATCCTCAATTCTGATAAATGCCTCCCATAGCATTAGCAAATGTCATTAGTGTGACGGGTTTGGTCACAGAAACTCCCTCAAGACTGTCAGTAGATGTGCTGGGATACCACTGAGAGCAAACCCCCCTGCCAGAGAAGGCCTCCCTTCACTCCCATCGGGCTGAGTTAGACACTCCAGTCAGCTACAGCACAGACCAAGATGTTGGGCCACCCCCCCTGCAGTGCACGGAAACTAAGATTCACTTAGCCCAGGGGCTTCTCAGTTAACAGGGACTTTACCAGCATCAGTATTCAGTTTTTCTGGGAGCCTAAACCCCAAATGAATCCGTTTTACTCTGTATAAAACTTATACCAGTTAAACTCATAAATTGTCCACCCTCTAGAAGATGGATAGAGAGATAAGCACAGCTGTTTGCTCCCCAGGTATTAATTACTTATTCTGGGTTAATTAATAAGCAAAAGTGATTTTATTAAGTGTAAAAAGTAAGATTTAAGTGATTCCAAGTAACAACAGACAGAACAATGTAAGTTACCAAGCAAAATAAAACAAAACATACAAGTCTAAGCCTAATACAGTAGGAATCTGAATTCAGGTAAATCTCACCCTCAGATATGTACCAATAAGCTTCTTTCACAGACTAGACTCTTTCCTAGTCTGAGCCCAATCCTTTTCAGACCAACATTGTGGCTTATGGCCTGGGTCCAGCAATCACTCACACCCTCATAGTTACAGTCCTTTGTCCCAGTTTCTTTCAGGCATCTCTTTGGAATGAAGAGGCCATCTCTTGAGACAGATGAAGACAAAATGGAGGGGCTTCAGGGGCCTCTTATATTTGCTCTCTTGTGGGCAGAAACCCCTTTGTTTTTCTGTGCAAAATCACAGCAACAAGATGGAATTTGTAGCCACCGGGGCAAGTCACATGTCCATGAATGATTCAGCTTTTTGAAGGCCGCTGCCATTGTTTACATGTTAGTTTGAACATTCCCAGGAAAGCTCAGATGTGGATTGGCTTCTCCCAAAGTCCATTGTCAGTTAAGTTTTTCTTGATTGGGCACTTACTCAGAACAGTCCTTTCTCAAAAAGCTGACCAAATGCCTCACTGAGGCTTCTTAGAATCAAACACATTGAGATACAAGTACATAGCCATTATTCATAACTTTGAATACAAAAATGATACACACATACAGATAGCATAATCATAACTAGCAAATTACAACCTTTCCATAGACACCTTGCTCGACCTCCTTTGTACAAGATTTGATGTAACTATAGGACGTTGGTTGTCACAATGATCTATATGGTCACAGTTCATGTCAATAACATTACAATTAGCATGCTACTTTTTGTGCCAAGCTCATTAGTAAAAATATTGAATTAGCTTGGTCCCAAGACTGATCCTCAAGGAAATCCACAAGTAGCTTCCCTTCAGTACAAAAGTTTGCAGCACAACCTGTTGCCTTCTTCCCTTTAGCCAGTTCCTGACTCACTTTTCAATTCCTGTACTAATCCTCAGCATCTCTAATTTTACTAATAATTTCCCACATCGTACCATGTAAAATGCTTTACTGAAGTCCAAGTATACTACATCTACTGCATTTCCCTTAACCAAAATAAATCCGTTACCTCCTCAGAGAAGGAAATCTGGTTGTTCTGGTATGATCTACCTTAGGTAAATCTATGTTGTGTTACATCTCCTTTTCCATTTACCTCCATCAAATATTCTTTCCTTCACAGTTTGTGCTAAAGTCTTTCATATTACTGAGGTCAGACGAACGGGTCTGTAATTGCCCAGATTCACCCCCCTTCTCCCATCCCTCCCCCTTTCTTACATATTGGTATGGTGATAGTTAGTTATTCTCCAGTTTTCTTTCACAGTCTCCTGTACATTATCCAGGCTCCAATCCCCAACCATCTTCGTTGTCTCTTCTTTTCTTCTTTGGGGATGGACTTTCCTTCTTTTCTTCCCTGCTACTCCATCTTCTGCCTGTTTCTCCTCCTTGTTCCCCAGTGCAGAAAACTTGTTACTTAAATCTTTCTCCTCCATTAGCCAGTCTCTTTCTCTGTTTTGTTCTGAAGGTCACTCCTCTGCTGGCAGTGTGACCTTCAGGTCCTTTTGTTCAGCAGCTGTCCTCAAATCTTGAGTTGTCAGTGCCACCACCTCTCTCCTCTTCTGCATAATACCTTGAAATCCCCATCTGAATTCTATCTTTGTCTCCAGATTCATTTCTAATCCTTGGATACTCTCTGCCATGAGCTCTATCAAGTTGCATATCATGCATAAGTAGCTTCCATCAGATACCCACTCAAGGATAATGTACATCCCACATCTTCACCTCTTCTTTCCCTCCTCAGGTCGTTATGTTCCCTTCCTAGTCTGTACTCCTAGAGAAAGAGATGCCAAAAATTCCCCCAAATTCCCACAGAAGCGCCACTGTAAGCTGTTCACTTATTGCTTTCCTGCTCTATAATTCAAGCTGCTAGAGCTTTTTCCAGTTCTAAATTCTGTTGGAAGATGAGATGGCCATCTTGAGGTATAATGAGAATAAATATTCTGCAATACATTTTGGAGTGCTAAATCCCTGAACAGATTTTCACCTAAGTGCTACTGCTTAATTTAAACATTTGTTTCATATTGCAAAGGTATCAAGAATTGTGCTGAAATAAAGACAGTACTGAACATAATTTAAATTCAGTGGCAACCTGTTGTATTTAAAGGAACAGATATCCAGAGGGCCTTCCCTTTATAGGAACAAATAGCTGAGGCATTTTACCAACAGACTGGGTTTTGTAACATGCAAGGCCACATTCTGCCCTCCTTACAAGAGGTTCTCTTTATGAAAAGTTATTATCTATCTTTCTCAGTTTTCCACAAGCAATACCACATGTTACGTGCCTAAGTGCTCTGCAGGGACGAGACACACACACACACACATACAGTGAGTGATATGGCTTTTAATGAAGGTAAAGAAAACACACCCGCAACGGGGACTCTGCATGTTGCTAACTCAAAGCGGGGAGCGAGTCCAAAGCAGCAAAACAAATTCGGATAAATATAACTTTATGCTAATAGCATGTAAAGCAGCTCATACATAGGCACAACTGGGCTATCTCTTATGGCAAAGGGCAGGCTTTTCTAAACACGCCGGGCTTCCCAGGCTAAGCGGTTCCAACCGGCTACAAACAGCATAGGCTAGTATACAGCAACCTTTAATAACCTGTCCTTGAGAAGGCAAACAGCCTTAGCTAAACCGTAACAAAATCTTCCGCAGTCCCTTACACCACACAATTATAAAACACCACGAGTGACAAATAACATGCTGTCCCCTACTCACTGTTTTTTTTTTTTAAACTGGCTTCATTGCTTATGAAAGGTGGCAGATTGCATTTGCAATCTCTTTCTTCAGAGTAAGGCACAACAGGGGCAGCGACAGTGCAAGCTTGCTTCATGTTGCCCTAACAGTATGCTTTTGAAGGGCCAATTCTGCCCCTGCTGATTTCTCTTTATACTAATTTAAAGCCACAATAACTCCATTTAAACCAAATTAGTTGCACTGGTTTTACTCTATTGTAATAGTGATCACAATTTGGACCAAGGAGTGAAAGAGGAGTTCTGAGCCCATTCAGTCGCTGAATTCTCTGAATAGTCCACCAAATACAGTGGTAGTTTCACTATACGTACACCTATCCAAGTGAAACTCCTCTCATAGGCCACAAAATCCACTCATTCTTCTTACTCTGTCCTGGAAACCATGATCCAGAGCAGCAATAATTCTTTTTTTTTTTTTTTTTGCCCCTTTCATATGTGCCATAGTGAAGAGATATTGCTACAAGTTAAATAGCAAATCAATCTTCCTGGACTTCCTAGAAGTAAAGGCATAGGCCTAACAGTAAGTGGGTACACTCAGAGGAAGGACATAGGTGCAGCTCACCCTGCAACGTTTACAGGAACACATCTTATCTATGATCTCTGAAGCACTCTGTTAATTTACAATAGTGTGTCTTATTATAAATAATGTAAACTGGAAAAAAATCATGCTTAAGAATGTCAGTACTTCTTGGTGCATAAGTGAGTCAAAAAACTGGTTTATTGTAAAAGCTGGCAAGCATGAACTTCAAGAAAAAATCATGTTTTTGTTAGGTTTAATGTATTTTAGTTGAGAAATAATGAAGCTAGAAACTGAAAAACTGCAAATTGCAGAGGAGCTGTACTTCACTACGCTTAATGAATAAGTAAAGCTTTCACTGAACAGGGCATTTTAGAGGTATAGGCAAAAATGTATTTATGATATCTCAAAGTCCACAAACTAAAATAAACAGCTGCATTATTTTCTATGATTTCAAATAAATGAGTGATGCTTACATGAGAATGTCCATGTGCATAAGCCATACACATTTGGGTGCATGAACATTGAAATCAGTGCATACTGGGCCAGCTCTTACATTCTGTAGACAAACAAACAAAACAAAAACAACCAACCTCCTCCCTTCCTCCCCGCCTACCCCCCAAAAAAAATACTGGGGAGAGCTCTGAGAGTGCAGTAACAGCTGCTAGAAATCTGCTGCTGTCGTGCAGCTTGGGTTTTCACTTGTACTTTGACCAAAGGTCAGTCAGCATTGGCCCATATGTCATACATTTCAGTCTGAAACTATTTGCCCCCTAGCTATTGTTTGCTGTATAGTTGTTATATGCGGTATGCACAGTTCTTTCATGATGCAGTGTGTGCAGCACTGGCATTTTATTCCTTTATTTTAATTTTTAAAGTTTACATTAATATAATGGTTAAAACTTAAAGGAGTAAGGATTATTTAAAATTCTACCCTTCTTCTGCAACCTCACCGGGACAATATTAGGAATAAACAAATTTTGTATGCATTTTATGGCCAAGTTAAGAAAACTAATTTCAAAACTTTTTGATTTGCAGGTACATGATCTCAACTCTAATGTTGTATGACCTTAACTATATCAATGAAAGAGTTACTTAGACAGAGTTCCAAAATCCCTCCTATATATGGGTCACAGGGAATTATGTGGTCATGGACATTCAGAACCAGAACAGAACGTCCTTTTGGTTAATACCAGGCTTAACAGTGGTATTTCTGCTCTGTTGTATGAATTGCAAAGTTTCAGGTACAGCAGATTAGAATAAAACCCACCAATTATCATTGCAGTTTACTGACCACAACTTGAAACAGATGACTGTGTCTGAGAACTTCAAAATATCAGGTTAATGGCTAGCAGTATATTTTAAACACATCACTGGAAGGGATTTTTCATATACATTTGGTGCAAAACCATAAAATATGTGCTGTTGCTTAAGAGCCTGTCACAGCGTATTAACAGGCTACAGTTTGCAGATGAGATTAAACTGGGAGGAGTGGTAGATAGGCTGGAGGGTAAAGATAGGATACAGAGGGACCTAGATAAATTAGAGGACTGGGCCAAAACAAATATGGTGAGGTTCAACAAGGACAAGTGCAGAGATCTGCACTTAGGACGGAAGAATCCCATGCACTACTACAAACTAGGGACCAAATGGCTAAGCAGCAGTTATGCAGAAAAGGACGTAGGGGTTACAGTGGATGAAAAGCTGGATATGAGTCAACAGTGTGCCCTTGTTGCCAAGAAGGCTAATGGCATTTTGGGCTGTATAAGTAGGGGCATGGCCGGCAGATAGAGAAACGTGATCATTCCCCTCTATTCTGCATTGGTGAGGCCTCATCTGGAGTACTGTATCCAGTTTTGGCCCCCACACTACAAGAAGGATGTGGAAAAATAGGAAAGAGTCCAGTGGAGGACAGCAAAAATGATTAGGGGTCTGGAGCACATGACTTATGAGGAGAGGCTGAGGGAACTGGGATTGTTTAGTCAGCAGAAGAGAAAAATGAGGGGGGATTTGATAGTGCTCAATTACCTGAAAGACGGTTCCAAAGAGGATGGATCTAGACAGATTGTCAGTGGTAAGCAGATGACAGAACAAGGAGTAAGTCTCAAGTTGCAGTGGGGGAGTTGTAGCTGGATATTAGAAACACATTTCACTAGGAGGATGGTGAAGCATTGGAATGGGTTACCTAGGAGGTGGTGGAATCTCTTTCCTTAGAGGTTTTTTAAGGTCAGGCTTGACAAAGCCCTGGCTGGGATGATTTAGTTGGGAATTGGGCCTGCTTTGAGCAAGGGGTTGGACTAGATGACCTCCTCAGGTCCCTTCCAACCCTGATATTCTATGATTCTATGATACACCTGAGGCCTATAAATGGTAACTAGAGACCAAGTGAAAAAGGGAGTGATTGGGACAGGCTATGCCTGAGGAAGAGAAGTCATTGTGGAGCAGAGTTAAGTCCTGTGGTGAGTCCCTAGAGCAAGGAGCCAGGTACTCAGGGAAGCAGCCCTGAGGACTACTGCTTGAGGAAGGGAGCCCAGCAGACTAGGACTGGGAAGCTGCCAAAAGAAGGGCATCACAAACTGTTGAGTGGGGTGGCCCAGAAGCCTGAAAGCCTAGAGGGAATTACAAGACTGGTTTGCTTACTTGTTTGCATCGAGAGAATAAATTTGCTTGAAAGAGACTGGGTGTGGACACACATGCTTGGCCAATAGCTGGTGGGGAGAGAAGCCTCTGCCTGGTGATAGAGCATTTTTTCTGCAGCCTAAAGTGAGAGGATAGAATGGTTATTTGGAAAGAAAACAACTGAAGCTGAGAACCATTCAAGCCAAAGGATGTTCTGCAAACAAACTTACAGTGATGATGGCAATAATTGCCCTGATGACAGCCTTGCTCTTTGTACACTCTGTTGAATATTATTCTGATATATGTAGGAGGCTGATTATGTTAGTGGAATAATTAATCAAGTAATGACTACACTTGTGTATTCAATTATAGCCTTTATGGTTGATTAATCTTTATAATAAATGTCATTACTGGCTCTATTTTTTTTCTATCCAGGACAAAGAAGACCAATAGGCAAAATGAGTAGATAGATACAACAAATTTGAACATTTGGAAGACATAGGAAGAGGATGTTAAGGACACATTATTTTTCAGTGTCAGAAATATTGGTTTGTTTACTGAAGCTAAAAAACATAATGACCAGTCACTAAACATACAATTCCTTTGCCATAGTAGTAGGTTGCCAGTGCTATGCTTTTTAATCATGAAAATGCAGGTTCTTTTAAGGGCAATAAATGCCCTAAGATTTTCCCAGAGCAGTGGTAAAACCAGCTCTCTGACTTTTTTCATTATCTATTAACTTCCCAGGGCTCTGATTATGGTAAATGTTGTAATCTGTAGTCTATGTTGCCACAAGAAGTAAATACTTTCAATTCTCATTAGTTACACAGGGTTGGGCTGGATCAGTGCTTGGACAGGAGATGCTCATGTAAAACCCACATGCAGCATGATGTTGGTACATCAATAGGTAGATCACATGAATTCATAGCTTAAATTGAACACATTCCCCTTGTCCCATATGTAGGGGAGAAAGAGAACTGTGTTAATGAAGGTGGCATTTTTCAGATCACATTCAAATCTTACATTCTGCCAGTTGTGTTGGGTTGGGGTACCCTCCAAAAGTGTGTACCACGGCTCCCTGCCACCCCTCTTTTAGCTGGCTTTCCTGTGCAGGCACTCACTGCAGCTCCCCAGGCTTGCAGCTAGTCTTGAGGCTGTTGCTAAGCAAGTCCTGCAGGCACAGCAGAGGAGACACAGGCTGGTGGAAGTGGGGCGAGGCCGGGCAGGCCCTAGAGGGGGAGTCCTGGCGCAGCAGCTGGCCCCATGACAGTGGCAAGGAGCATCAGCCCTCGTAGCCTCACTTCCCACTGAGATTTGGCCCCACGGCCCCTCCATCGTGACAGGGAGAAGGGACGTAGAAGGGCCATTATTGAATGAATGGTATTGTGACCTGCTACCTGGAGTTCCCAGCACCACTCAGGTTTGACAGAGGGGCCACAAGGACACACCTGAGCAGGCAGTAAGTTGGTCACTCTACTTCTTTTCACCCCAGCCATTGGGATAAGAGGGCCCAATGCCAATGACTTGGTGCCTCTGCCAATGGTATACACCATGTGTAATGTGCACATGGCTGCAGGCACTACTGGTGTTTGAAGTAACATTAGCCAAGAGTCAGCTGAATGTGAAATAGAGCAACTGCTTTTCTGATAGATTAATTCAAGTACATGGCATAACAGCAAAAGAAAATCGCCCCCTACAAAACATTGTACTGAGTGAAACAACACGCAAAATACATAGATGAATGTTATCAACAGCTAACTCTCCCGGCAGAAGATATGCTGGAGCAAATCCTCATAGCAGTGCAGTTATAGCTATTACAATTTACACCAGCTGAGGATCTTCCCCATAGAGTGTATGACATTTACTTTATTAATTTGTATGGGTTTCACTCAACCAAACTGGCCAGGGGGTCATTCACTATTTTATTTCTTAGAATTCAGACTGAGAACACACAAGAACTCCAACACAGAGAGACAAGATAGGCTGCTCTTTAAAACAGAGAGGTACAATCGAGCTCACCTAACTCTAGTTAAGGACTCTGAAGAGCTCATTCTGATGTTATGCATCCCTACAAAACCACCTAGCCTGCAAGCAGGACCAGGAAACTTCAAGATGGGGAACTACACAAAAACGAGGAGGCTAGATAAATGGAAGTTAAAAGGAACCAATCACAAGAATGAAATGCCTGTTAAGTGCATGGCAACTTTTTAAAAACACCGTGTTACATATAGTTTGGACCTCTATACCCTAGATTTAAAAAAAATAACAACAGTAAGAGGATGCAAAACAAGCTACCATGACTAAACAGTAGAGTAAAAGAGGCAGTTAGTGGCAAAAATCCATAAAAACAGGAAGTCAAATCCTACTGAGGAAAATAGGAAAAAAAACATGATTTCTGGTATAAGTATAGTTAGGCAGGCCAAAAAAAAAAAAAAATTGAAGAGCAACTAGCACAAGTCACAAAAACTAACTGTAATTTTTTTAAGTATATCGGAAGCAGGAAGCCTGCCAAACAATCAGTGAGGCTACAGGATGATTGAGATGCTAAAGGAGCATTCAAGGAAGACAACGTTGGTGCAGAGAAGCTACATGAATACTTCACATTTGGTCTTTTCTGCAGAGGACGTGAGGGAGATACCCACACCTGAGCCTTCTTTTTAGAAGAATTTGGGGGACTGTCCCAGATTGAGGTGTCAGTGAGGAGGTTTTAGAATAAATTGCTAAATTTTACAGTAATAAGTCACCAGGGCCAGAGGGTATTCACCCAAGAGTTCTGAAGGAACTCATATATGAAATTGAAGAACTAACAACTGTGGCATGATTAGGAGAATGGAACAACAT
Source organism: Chelonoidis abingdonii (assembly GCF_003597395.2). Taxonomy (NCBI): domain Eukaryota; kingdom Metazoa; phylum Chordata; order Testudines; family Testudinidae; genus Chelonoidis; species Chelonoidis abingdonii. The sequence goes on along the minus strand of NC_133770.1, from coordinate 102,402,004 downwards.
CCATATGAGGGGAGATTAAGAAGACTGGGATTGTTCATCTTTAGAAAAGATGGGGAGGGAGGGAGATCTGATAGAGGTCTGTGAAATCATGACTACTGTGATGACAGTGAATAAGAAAGTATTATTTACCCCTTCATATAATACAAGAAACAGGGGTCACCCAATGAAAATAGGCAGCAGGTTTAAAACAAACGTAAGGATGTACTTCACACAACACAGTTCATCCATGGTACTTATTGCAGGGGGGAATGTTGTGAACACCAAATTATAACTGGGTTCAAAAAAGAATTAGATAAGTTCATGAAAGAAGATCCATCAATGGCTATTAGCCAAGATGGTGAGGGATGCAGCTTCATGTTCTGGGTGTCCCTAAACCTCTGATTGCCAGAAGCTGGGACTGGACAACAGGATCGATCACTTGATAAGTTTGTCCTGTTCTATTTATTCCTTCTGAAGCATTAGGCACCAATCAGTCTTGGAAGACAGGATGCTGGGGTAGATGGACCATTGGTCTGACCAGTGCGGTCATTCTCATGTTCTTAAAACTTAGGATTTAAACTGATAGCTTGCAATTTTTACTAAACCACATGAGGAATTCAGACTGATGTCCTGTCTAAATTCCCGGCTTGACAACATTCAGGGAACCTAAAAATCACTTTTGTTCTAGTTCGGGAAAGGTATTCTAAATTTCCTCTCCTAACTGTGTGCTATTTAACTACTGTGTTTCAATTGTGGCTGGAGAAAGAGCTTTATAAAAAGAGTTTCTATGTCCATTGGCAGTGTTTGTAAGACACTTTATATGTGAAGTGCTTCAAGATTAAAGTAGTTATATATATGGAAAATCACTATAATGGTCAAAACATATGATTTTTTTTTTTGAGAGAGAGAGAGAGAGGTTGGAGAGGGAAGTTGAGAAAGTGTAGGAATGGCTTCGTTTTCTTAGCATTTATTTGGTGAATATGAAAGGTGTCAGTTAAGATCGTTATAAGATATTTGCATTATCATTGGGCCTTGGCAGAGATTTTGTTTTTCATGCAGCTGTGCCTATAAAAGGCTGAAAATGATGCAGAAAAACAGAGAATTTCACACTAAAATTACATATTCATCTTTTGGTCTCTGAATGTAAATTCCAGAAAAAAAATCTTAACAAATTTCACTGTATGTCTTTCTGAAGTGCAGTTCAAACAATAAAAGTGCAGTTCAAACAGAGTGCTAACTCAGAGCGGCCAAAACGGGTTGAAGGTAATATTTTATTAAAGGAGAAGCAGAATTATAACCAGGTGTTTCTTGGACACTGAAGTCACCTAAGACCTAGTAAGTGTTTTCTAATACAAGTATCACCATATTTCACTGGCTTTTGACTCAGAAACAACATGTACTATGTATACTTGATAAAAATATGTTAGAGTGAATAAATGTTTAAAAGTAGGCATCTGGGTTTACATCAAGAATGAATGTGACCCAATTTCTTTGAGTACATTAGGCAAATGTCAAAATACAACTGACCAAATTAATATAACCAGATACTGAAATCGCAGCAACTGTCCCCTGCTGCAGCAGGTCTTACACACAGCTGCGCTAAGCTTTATGGCCTTGGGAATTCAAGGGGTTTTAGTTCCCTTGGGATTGTGCTCCTAAACTTCCAGTCCTTCAAACATAATCTTATCTTTGTGTACATGTACAGTCCCATTGACTTCAATGGAATTATTACACATATGCTTAGCTACATGCACCTGAAATGTCCACAGAGTCAGAATTACTTTTGTTTTTAATTTTGGTTCAAACAAACCACAAACTGAAAGTGAAACCTTAACTGAAACTATCAGACTACTACTCAGTATTACACTGTGTTTGATACAAAGCCATAGAGCAGTACAGCATTTCCTAAGAAGGTGTACAAGTTTCCTTAGAAATGCTCAGGAAGCTGGCCCAAAGTTTCAGGTTTGTATGTTTGCCTTTAGGTAGATCAGCAGCAGCGGGGAACAAACCCTGGACCACTGGATCTAAAACCATGAGTCTCAACTGCCCACACAAAAAAGGATGGATGTGTGTTGGCAAAAGGCTATGGCAGACTCAAATTAGACCCTAGCAGGACAGAGCACCACACTATGCAAGTGTGGGTTACATCTAGTATCAGATTTACAATATTGCCAAGTACCAAAATTTCCTCACGAGACACCTGGTTTCAGCTGAGACTGGAGCCATTTTCCCAAGGGAAGGAACAGCTGCAAATTTCATCCCAGCTTATGGAGAACCCTTTCTGACTGACTGTCTTTTTCCCTTTCCAGGCTCCTCTTCCTCAGAAGACAAGAAGAGTTGTTGCAGGAGGCAGCCTCAGCTCTGTACCTTCCCTGCAGCAGCCAAAGTTTTTGGGTAGAGAAGGAGGGGGAGGAAGCAGTTAACACCATTCTCACAAAAGAGGCAGGGGGAACAGAAAGAGCCCAACAGCTCAGGGCAGTTCTGCTTCTTAGTCCTTCCCATGAACAAGGAGTCAATCTGGTCTCTGCTTCCCTGCCTGCCTCCACCCTCCACCCCCATGGTCTAGTGGAAGCTCTATGGCTTCCCTCCCCCAGGGCAACCCCAGGGTTAGGAAGGGGACCCCTCACTCAGGCATGAGAAGGTGAAAAAAGGACCCCCTGCAGTTGCACTTTTAGCCCTGGAAGAGGGAGTAAAGACCCCCAGAAGCTGCAGGAAGAGCAAAGATGGGACTAGGGGGACAGAACTGATGTGAGAATTGGCACAAATGAGGACTGGGGGAGGGGGAAAACATGGGAATAATTAGAATTTGGAGGTTTGGAGAGAAGCTGAAGCTACCTCCCCAGGCAGCCAGTGAGAGCTCCTGCAGCAGGTGTCAACACTTAACTTAACTCAAATTTGGGAGCATTGGCCACACCAATTCTCTCTCTCTCTCTCTCATTTACACACACACACAACTCATTGGGGTCTGGACTTGTGGATTTCGAACTTCTGGGATTGACAATACGAGATTTAATAACAATTGTTCCTCCCATCTCCATGAAATGGCCTGGTTCCTCTCTTACCTCACCTACACATCTGTAGGTTATACTGTATTCCAGCTGCAGAATGAATAAGATTCTGTACTCAGAATGCATCACTGAGCTGTGTAGCAGTCTTTTGCTGCCATACCAGTTCTCAGACCCATAGGCCTGACCTCCACTCCAGCCCAAATTGAATCTGAATGTGTGTGGAACTGGGGGAAGTAGATTACACTCACACACAGGATGGTTAACAGAAATCACCCTATGTGTATGTTGATGGTTTCCTCTATTTAGCTGTAGCGTTATCTTTGAGGTAATTATATCTTATTATTACCCAAAGCTTTCAAAGGGAAAAAAGATTTGAAGATCAAGCATCAGCAGCACACGATGATTAGTTTCTCCAACAGCAGGAGATAGTATATGATCTTTGTGGGTTAAGATCATTAATTTCACAGCAATATAATCTAATTAAAAGATACTTTTTAAAGCTAAATCAACATTAGAGAAAGTGATTCCAGTCAGATGTTTGTCAGAGTATGCGCTAAGAGCACAATACTGAGCAAGTGTCAGTTTTAATTTTTGTCACAGTGAGTTTTTAGACAGTGAAATTACTCATTACAACTTTATTAAGCCAAAAAATTGGTGTTCAAATCTGCCAAAACCTCACAATATCAAGAGAATTCTGAGTTATGGCTGTCATTCCTTGCTTAATTTTTCCTATCCTGCATGATTCTTGCAGTCAATACGATCACCTGTCAAGTTATCAGAAAAGCAGATGAATTTATAGGCCAGGTGAACTACAATACCGAAATACAGCAGGGTCAGTTAGGATTAATGTTTAACCCTTAGTGAGCCAAGTTCTAGTAGTACTTTTGGCCGACTTAAAGTTGTGGAGTCTGATGCAAACACAGATTCCAGATAGAATTTGTTAAATTCCACAAGCCTTCTGTCCTGAACCTGGCACACACAAAAAAGCTACTTTGTTTCCTGCAGAGCCTGCCAACAATTAGCTGGTAGCTTTTGGGTTGTGAACAGGACTGAGACTAGACTCAACCCAACCGACTGCAAAATAGCCACGCGTTAGCTTAACTGCAGTTAAGTTGGTTCTGCAGCCTTATCATGCACATAAACAAAGGCTAGCCACATAAGTAAGGCCTGCAGGTTTGATACTGGTTATTAGCCTTCCCTGAGGGCTGCACCTTCACGTGAGGGAAAGCATTGTGTATTCCAGTGACCACAAGAGCTATGCCAGCAAGAGTTTTAACTGTTCCCTGTAGGGCATCCCAAGCTTGACAGGTTCTAGGATAGGGACTAGATGTCCACTAGTCCTCCAGGTAGGGGCGTTGAACTATATAGGGCAACAACCTATCCTTGTAAAAACAGCTACAGAAACTCAATGAGAGAAACATTCTGGCAAACAGAATGATAGAGAGGGATGACAGAGCCTTGTTCATACCCTGACTGACATCTCACTGCATGGAAAGGATTCAGATTCATTACTAATGTGGGCTGGATTTATCCAGCTTGCTATTCCCGGTGAAATTGTAGACTCTTTCGGGGCTGGCACTGTCTTTTTGTTGTATGTGTACATTGACTAGCACTTGGGGCCCTGATCCTGATCCTACCATGTTATAAATAAAAAGCGACCTTAAAGAATCAAATACAAATACTCTACTTCACAAGTATTATTTACTACATAATAAAAATCTACTTCTTCTGTGATGCCTCAATCACGCCTTTGAAATTATTGTTTTTGTTTCTGTTACTTGCCCCGCCAATTTTGTGGCATATTGTTTTAACCATTTAATAGCCATGGTTATAATTTGCAGTATTCTATACTTTCAGGCTACAATCTTTGCACTAGCCTTACAGATTTCATTCCATGTTTCTTTCCCAGTATCTCTTTTAAATTCATATGGATCTCCTTTGCTAGCAACCCAGCACATCCATACCTTATTAAACTCTGTAAGGATTTTTAGGGAGGGTTAAGGGAGTTCCCTAGCACATAGTTTTTTGCCATGTTAGATCACGACTCCTACAAAGGGCAACTCACTTACTTACCAGATCTGCAGTTGGGGGTGTGGTAATCTAGCCTCCCAGTCCTAGACCTGAACTTTAGCGTCCACAATCTGGTCCTGTCCCAAACCTGGACTTTAGCGTCCAAAATCTGGGGGCTTACCTGAAACTCCCCCAAGCTCACTACCAGCTTGGATATTCTCGCTGCCACCAGATCAGGAATTGATGGGGCCTGATCCCCCCTTTCCTCTCTCTGGTGTCCCCAACCCTCCCTTGGGGGGACACCCAGATTCCAAATCCCTTGGATGCTAAAAGCAGGGGAGAAAACCCCTTCCCCCCTCCTTCCCAGGCTTGCCTCTTGGTCTAGCCTGTGAGTATCACGAAACCGGTTTCTCTGCTTCCCAAGAGATAAGCGTTCTCTACCCTCAGGACAATTGAGATGCAAAATGCCAACAGCTTGGCTTTGCCTTTCCCCGTGCCTGCCTTCCCGTGAGGGAGACAGGTACCTGATACAGAGGTGATTCTTTTTATCTTTCCCCGTAGCCTGCTCTTTCCCTGAAAGCAATAGGAAAATAGCCCACAGCCTGGCTTTTCCCTTCCCTTTGCCTCCCTAGGAAAAGAAACTTCCACACGTTTTAAAAGAAAAGTTTATATAAAAAAAGAAAGAAAATATAAAACAATAATCTTGCATTAAGAAACTCAATACAGGCTCTTGCTTATAAGAAAATATGAAGAAACAGTCTGATTTAAAAGATAGCCCAATTAAACCAGTCCAACCAATCCACATACATGTAAATACAACCCAAAGCTCCTCATAGCCGAATTGCTTGGGGGTTCCTTTGTACTCACAGATGTGTAGGAGACACTTGGAGATAAGATGCAGTTAGGAGGAAGCTTGTTAACTCACAGCCGAGAAAACAACAAAAGACACAGCCATCCACATCTATTCGTACAACCCAAAGCTCCTCATAGCCGAATTGCTTTGGGGTTTCCTTTGTACTCACAGACTTTTGGTATAATATTTGAAATAAGAAGGAGTTAGGAGGAAACCTTGTTTACTCACAGCCGAGAAAACAAAAAAGACCCCGAGTATACAAATTCCCGCCCCTGACTTTAAACAATCCAGTTCTCTGATTGGTCCTCTGGTCAGGTGTTTGGTTACCCTTTCCAGGTAAAAGAAACTTAACCCTTACCTTACCTATCTATTTATGACAGGGGGTCACCAGTGTGGTTAGATGTTTGGCTGCATGTGTGTTCCCTCTGTGAGCCATCCCAGGTCTGTGCAGGTAGCTAAAACAGCAGCCCTCCAGTGAACTCCCAATGACCACAATATCTGTTAAGATACGAAGGCACCTCACCAGGTTTATTGTCAACTTCTCAGTGTGGCTGCCCTCACTTGAACTGGGCTAACTCAAGAGGAGTAACCTGACTGTAGGTAACTAGAGATAACTTTGCAGTGAAGCCATGCCCCTAGGCTGTAAGCTTTCTGGAACAGAGATTGCTTTATTTATCTATACAGTACCCAGCACAGTAGAGCCCTGAACCTTGTACTAATAAATAAAAAGGGAAGAAATGAGCTCAAACATGAGTATACCCAGTTGTGAATCTATGCGATATGAGACAAAGCCACTAAGTCACGAAAAGAGGAATTCTATGGCCATGGGATTTATTACACAGTCACACATTGCTTTCATATTGCCTTTGGGTGGGAAATAGTAACAGTAGATGCCAAAAGCTAATTTTTAAAATGTGTAAGAGAATATATCAAGTTTCATCTTAAAAAATATCAGTCCCACCCCCAAATATGGTACCTGCTATGTAATATAAACCATTAACTGAGGGTCCCGTCCTGCAAATGATAAGCTGCATTTGACTTCACATGACTAGTCAGGGGTAAAGCCAAGCACGTGAGTGTGTCTGCAGGATTGGGATTTAGATCATGTCAGAACTATAAGTAAATGCCAGAAGAGTACAGTAGGATAAATTGGTTGCCGAGACTCTAACACTCCCTTTTGTACAACAATGATGATGAGTGTATTCTGTTTTATCACAGTAAATCCACAGTATTGGGGACAAAATCTATAAAACTTGAAAGTCAGCTATAGGTGGAGGGGGTGGTAATGTAGGGAGAATATATTGCTAATGTGTCTTCCTAGATCTATTTTATTCTCTGATTAGTGGTGTTGTATAGCACCTAAATAATTTCTGATGGGGTCAGAACATCCCTCCTACAGCTCTTATTCTCTTTTTCTCCCTTCTATCTCCTATCTGAAGACTACTGTGCAGAGTATGCATGGTGTATATATATATAGCAGGCACCTTGAGAATCTGATTTATTTTCCTCTTTTTTACCCCCTCCACAAAGTTGCCACATGCCCTGGTATCATAGCTTCCTACTCAGATTTGAACCTTAGCGTTCATAAACTGAGAAGCTAGCATAAACCCTCTAAGCTTTTACCAGCTTAGATCTGATCTCGCTGCCACCAGCCAAGAATTTCCAGTGTCTTGGCTCACTCTGGTCTCCCCAAAACTTTCCCTGGGGGACCCCAAGACTCAGAGGCTCTGAGTCTTACCACAAAGGGAAATAAACCATTCCCCCCCCCCCTCTCCCACCCAGAATTTCCTCTCTGGGCTAACCTGAGAGTTACTGATGCAACCTCTTTACATCACAATACCAAGAAGCATGTCTCCTCTCTTCCACAAAGAGACAAACCCAAAGACAAGGAAACAGAAAAGATTCTCTCTCTCTTCCCCCTTAGCTTCTTCCCGCCCTGGGACACTAGGAGAGTTAAACACAGAGAGCAGTTTTTCCCCTCCCTCCTGTCTTTCCTTTCTCCCACCAATTTCCTGGTGGGTCAACTAGAAAAAAAAAATCAACAGGTCTTAAAAAACAAAACTTTTAATAAAAAAAGAAAGAATGGAATAGAATAACAGTTCTCTGTAATCTAGATGGTAAGATACAGGGTTTTCAACTTATAGAAAATGAATAAACAATAGAAAAGGGATAAACAGCCTTATCCAAAAACAATACAATTTAAAGTACTTATAGCCAAATACACATAAAGACTCCACCAGCCAGATACACAGATGCAAATACAGCAAAACAATTTAAAAGACTATACTTTTGCTACCTTGTACTTACAACTGGGAAACAGAAGATAAGAAAGATTGGAAATAGATCCTCTCATAGCTGAGAGAGCACAGAACAGACAAAAACCCAAGACCAAGAAAAACCCCCAAATTCCCTCCCTTAAGCTTTGAAAAATCCGGTTTCCTGATTGGTCCTCTTGTTAGGTGTTTGGTTCTCTTTGTTAACCCTTTACAGGTGAAAGAAACATTAACTCTTAGCTATCTGTTTATGACACCTGGTTTCATAGAACCAAGCCCCAGTTTGAAATGGCTCTCTTGGTCTCTTAATAGGAGGTTTTATTGGCTCAGTTTATATTGCTTCTGGGCTATTCCTCAAATGCCTGCAGCATGCTGCATGTCAAATTGTGAAATGCTTCTTGACTCCTTCTAGCTGACATTGAAAATGCATCAGACACAGATAGGTCCAAGCAGGCTTCAACTTTGGCAGTTAGATTGAGAGTTGGCAGAATAGTTGACTGGCTTAAAATTCTCCAGCATCAATGGAAAAAAGTATCCAACCGCTAGTCAAAGCAGGAATAATATGTGAAAGCACTTTTATTCCCACGTGCCACACAATTCAAATATCAGCTTCACATTTCCCTGTTCCCCATCACCAAGTAGTTTTATCTTCCTCTTAACAAGAACTAGTCAGATAGTATTAAAATTAATTAATTTTAAAAAAATAAATCACTTGGTTTGGTTCATTACAACTCATGGGATAATATTCACAAGCATTCAAAAAACCCAACGTGTTCGTGAAAACAGAGCCGTGAAAGCTTTACAAGTTTAGGCACAAATAATTATTTCTCACAAGATTCCTACCAAAGATTTGCTATTTACTATTCATCATCCTCTCCAGAGCTCTCCGCTCACCTAGTCAACAGCAGAAAAATATTGGGATGAACTACACAATGGGCCAGGCCCTCAGTTGGTATAGATTGGTATAGCTCTAATGAGGCAAGGAAGATACCTCAATTTACATCTGCCTAAAATCTTGGTTAATATTAAGGGCTAGAATTAAAAAAGGACTTAGCAATCTAACTACCTCTTTAGGTGCCTAAATCCCAGCACAAGGCCCCACAGGGAATTATAAAACCCCTGCTCAGCTACCGCTGAATGCTGTAGGTGTCTAAATTTGCTCAGTATGCCTCATGCCAGGCATCTGGACAGCTAAGCTCAGAGTGATGGATGAACCAGGGAAAGAAGCATTCCTAACTGGCTTGCAGGACCCCATCCAATAAACATATTTGGACCTCACCTACCGGAGTGGGCTGTGATAGGCGATGGGGTGCTGGAACAATTTGTATAGTGGGGGTGCTGAGAGCCATTGAACTAAACTCTGTATATAATGGGATCTACTTCAAACCAGAGAGTGCTGCCACACCCCCCAGCACTCCTAGGTCCAGCATGTATGATTAAGTGAGCACGTACAAAACAGCCAGTGAGGGAGAGCAGGAGCTTCCTCATAAGTGTTAGCCCAGTGGAGGGTTCTCACCTGGGATATGGGAGAATCCCATTTCAAATCCCACCTCCACTTGAGGAGGAGAAGAGATCTGAACTGGGCTCTGCCAACTCTCAGATAAGTGCCCTAAACATTAGGCTATACAAAATTCTGACTGGGGCGGGGGGGAGGCCTCTCAATTTCTCCTGTTGAAGCTTTTCCACTGTGGATAAATAACTTTAAAAAGTCATTGGAGCAAGGGGACTGAACCTTGGGTCTCCCATTTGAGTGCACTAACCACCAGGATACAATGTCATTGTCATGCCTGCTGTCCTTCTCTGGCTCAATGATTCTTTTGTTTTTTTATCAGCATTAACAGGAGTAAGAGAGCACACTCCCTGATTATAATAGCCCAGAGGCTAGGGCACTTACCTAAGAGTTGGAAGAGCCCAGTTCAAATCTCTTCTCCCTCTCAGGTACAGGTAGGGGTTGAACTGGACATCTCCCATATCCCAGGTGTATCTTCTCCCTTCCAAAATGGTGGCAGAGCCTACCTCCAGGAGAGAGTTTGTAGCTGAGAAACCCAAGCAGAGGAAGGCCTGTATGCCCAAGAGTGGGGCAGGGTTTAGCATCTCCCATAGCCTAGCTTAGGCAAGGTGCTGGCTTTTTGTGAATCCCATTCTGAGGTACCTCTCTCCCCATATTCTTTGTACTCGGAGGATAGGCGCCAAATTTGGCCTTTGTGTATTTCAGTGATGTTCTACGTGCCTAACTTTTAGGCATGGCAACACTCAGCATCACTAGTCTACATTTCCTTGTGAATCTAGCCCTAAAAGTTTCAACTTTCAGACTGAGTTGTTTAACTGATGAAGTCATTCTTTAAAGTAGGGGCTGGTTTGCAAACAGTTTTAAAACAGAAAATAAATAAATTAGTAACATTTTTTGCAATAAATAGTTCATCCTGCTGGTTGCCTAACACTATTAATTCATGTGTGTGAATATCCGGTGTAGCTTTCAGATAATAATAATCTTGCCTTGCAAAGATCTTTCCTTCACTTCATACCATTATTTTTAAACACAGTCATTTGTTAATGGAAAATACCATAAAGATTAAGTGAGTGAAGTTATTCAGTGTCATTGTCTTTTTAGACACGATTGGACACCAAATTTAGTATTCATCAGAGCTGAAGCCCTGATGCAGAATAGAACTCTTTTTTTGTTCACAGGATTTATTTGTTTTTCACAGTTGTTAATGATGCAGCCAAAATGTTATACATCACTCCTATGGAGATTCGTTTTTATACTCCCTCATTCACGACAAAGCTGATATTTTCCATCTTTTTTATGTGCTATCTTTAGCTCTGTTCCTAGAATGTGCAGTTTTATACCCTATATGCTGCAAACCCCACTATAGAGCACCTTTTTTACAGGAGCAGAAGTAAGCGTCAATGCTTAGACCAGCCTCTCAAGCCACAGCCACCAAGATGGATATTAGGGCTGGACTGTACCACTTGCACCAAGCTGTGTATAAGAACCTGATACCACTGCACCACTTCTTGAGAAGCACCAGTGAAGACTGTGCCTATGAGAATGTCAGATTAACTCTCTGAGGCTAACGTACTTTGAGGCTAATATTTCTCCAGTGAACAATCTCCCTCCGGCTGGTTGTGTGATTTGAGCCAGACCAACAATCCTTTCCATCACAGACCAAAAAGAGAGAATTGCTTTCTTCAAACCATTGGCCTAGTTCTTCAGACTGTCTCTCACTCCCAGTCTTTTGAGTCTCCCAAATAGTTCCAAGAAAAAAAAAATAGGTACAGTCTCCTACCCCAGACCACTGTAAGGGATCCTAAACTACAGTGAGGAAGGCTTGACATCTTACCAGACTATTCTGCACGTCTCTATTTTCTCCTGTCCCTCTTATGAAGAGTAGGCAGAGGCCTCCTCTTCCTCACAGGAAGCTCCAGAGATCTGTCACTCAGTCTCTGCAGCTGACACCTCACCTAGGGACATGGGCATTTCAGTAGCACCCTTGACTTCTCCCAGTGCACTAGCCTGGCCTGTGTGCTGGGTTGGAAGGGGGACAGAGGGCTTGGGGCTGTTTTCCCATTGTAGTGAGGAATGGGTCAGCAACAGTCCCTACTTTGTGATCTGCCTTTCACAGCCCAAAGGGAGAGAGGCTTCTTGTGCCCTCCAACTCCTTCAGGCCCATACAAGGCCAGATCACTATTTGACCCTTATTTAGAGCCACACAAGTACAAGGTAGGGACCTCTAGGGATCTACATACTATGGTAGAGATCTAGAGAGCTTGAGACTTGCAGTTAATGAACAGCAGCCTGTTTCTGAGACACAGACTATTATTGCTCTAGACAAAACAACCAAGTTTACAACGGTTTTTGACACCCCACAATTTCTCTCCTGAAAAGCTATGTCTTGGCCTCTACCATCCTAGAGACCAGGGACTCTGTCTTTCCCAAATGTAGATCTCCTGTTGAAACACACTGCTGTTCTGTCTGCCAAGTCAATTCAAAGTCTGACAATGAACCTTTCAAGTGACAATTATTTTCAGCTCAAGAGGCTGCTAGTAAGCCAAACAGTGGGTTTACAAACTGAAAAGACATCATAAAAAATGAACAAGCATTCACTAACACAGAATTATAGGCCCTGGAATAGAGACATATTCCTGACATAACCTGTAAATGCTAATGGCTGAATCTACCTCGAGATTTACAATATATTGTATTTACTACTATAGAGGAAAGATAACTTAAGAGTATTAGGTTAGAAAAGTTGCATCTTTAAAGTGACATCCTAGTGTTGATAAATGTTCTCCACCTATCACTGCAAAATTGTGTTTATTCAGCTTACCAGTCAAAATGAATATTGTTCTCAAACCTACCGGATCAGTGAAGCTTATGAAAATCAAACAGTATCTCATCTGCTTCATAAATTATAAACAACAACAGCTTGATAATGGAAAATAGAGTTTGATTATGGAAAGCTTTGTGTTGGCAGTTTCAGAATGGCAATGTGTAAAGCCAAAAAAGAGAGCAGAGTTTGTTTTTCATAAACTAGCCTCACCCTTTAGTGCTAAGAATAGCAAAAAACACCACCCACAAAAGAAAAAAAATGTTTTGTAGCTTTGCTAGTAAACTAAGCACGACAAAGTCATATAGGATGAATGCAACATCAGAATGTTACGTCTACCTACACACACATTTTTGAATGCATTATTTTCTCTTATAAAATACAGCCTCTACCTGGCAGATTAGGTATCAAAATGTTGATGTTTTGAATGGATGTTCTCTCTCTTACTTTGAATGTTCTTATGACATGTAATAGCATAACTTCAAATACAGGTTATGCCATTATACAGTTGACCACCACTATCCATATGCTGATATTAAAATTTTCAAGGTTTCCTTTTGGCAACAGCAATACAGCATTTTTGCATGTGGGTAAGACTGATCACCCTTTGTTAGAGGCACCCATAGAACTACAATCGCTCCTTTTTTCTTTCAAAATATTAACATTCTGTGTAAAATAAAAAAAGCGACAATATAGAATGTGACAATTTTACATTACTGGCCAGAAATTACATTGTGTTCTCCATCCTGAGGTGCCTGCTTTCTTTCTGGGAGAAGCCACTTTAAAAGGTCACTGTTATGCTCTGCTACCTAAGGGTGAATTTGTGGTCTCACAGAAGTCAATAGCAACCCTCCCATTGACTTCAGTGGGGCTAGGATATCACCCTATGTTTTTAATATGAGGTTCTGATCTGAGAATTATATACCCTATATTGCCAATTCGCCTAATTTTAATGGGAGTCTTGAGATATTTGGTGATATTTTTAGTGCCCCAGCTCCTGGAATCAGGTTATAAGCTGAGATAAGTTAAGGTTCTAGGTAAGGTTCTAGTGCTCAAGGATGCAGAGACAAGTTTGAATCAGTGTGCCACCCTGCCCCCCAAAAGCCATTCCGATACCGGAAGGTAAATAAAAAGAACACAAAATATATTGTTTTGGTTTTGTTTTAAATCTCACAGTTTAAGCCAATTGCATAATTTCTTTGGGCTTGACTCATGCATTTTTGAATATTTAGAGTTGTCAGTACTGGATTCCAGTCAGCTGTAGTGCCAAGTTCCCCACTAGTGAAGGCAATGGCAGTTGCAGTTGCTAAGCATTACTCAAAATGCCTTGGAATGCTATGGTAATCAATTAACTGGCCCCATTCTTGGGGGAACAAACAGCTGGCAACTTTACATCCCTTTTGGACCATTGGAGCAGAGCAAAGGGGCTGAAGCATGGGCCAATATATTTAAATTTTAAGGAGCGTTAATGAAATGTTACAAATTTAATCAAAATGGAACAGGCAAATGTGTCACTGAGCAGTAGTCTCAAATACAGTGGTAGCTATTTTAGGACTTGCCAATTTTACCTATAAGAAGTATCAGCAATATTCCTTGCTATTTGCCTATATTTACTATAGGAAATGCCTTGAATAATGCAAATATTGAGATCATCTAATTGCAAACACTCAATTGTTTCAGGTCTACCAGTGTAATCCTCCTGTTCTATGAAGACAATTTTGTCATTATTAACGTTAACTGTGGGTCACTTGACTATAAGACTTTAGCAATGTCAATTAAACTCTATGACCTTCAACATAACAGTACAAGCAAACTTAATTCAAAAGTTAACAAAAATAATTCCTTTAGTTACTTAAATACTTATTTGATCCAAAACTAAGCTTTCCATACAATTTAAACAACGGTAAATGTCATACAGACAGTTTCCTAAGACATTAAAGTAGCAGTCCTAAAGTCACTGTAAATTATGTAAATTGTTGTAATCTTCCCATATTAGTAAGGATTAACTGTAGGAATTTGTTCAAATAAATCACTATCTGCATGTATTATAATCAAATATTTGATAATACTATCATTCTGAATTGTAATAGCTTAAGATATTCTTTCAGTATTTAAAACAAAATTTTGTGTGATATTACAATTACCCAGATAAGTGAGTCTGATTATTTATTAGTTACTCCAGTATGTAGTTTAGATGTCCTTCAGTCTCAGCTCTGGTTACACATTATAGATGGAGTTGTTAGCTATGGAATTTCAGTTCAGGACTGAACTGTGTATCCACAATTTTAATGTCACAGACTTCTACTATAAGAAAGATAGTTAAAGAATGTTCATGTTAAGGGGTCCTCTTGATGTTGCGACATGACAGTTTTAAAGAAGATCCTCCAAGAAGCTTGTGTCTCTCTGATTTTTTATGTAAAGTGTTTGTCATAAACAGATGGTTAAGGGTTAATGTTTCTTTTACCTGTAAACGGTTAAGAAGCTCAGTGAACTTGGCTGACACCTGACCAGAGGACCAATGGGGGGACAAGATACTTTCAAATCTTGGTGGAGGGAAGTCTTTGTTTGTGCTGTTTGTTTTGTTTTTGTTCTCTCTTGGGCTAAGAGACCAGACATAACCCAGTTCCCAAGCTTTCTAATCAGTCTTACTGTCTCAAAATAAGTAATAGCCAGAAAGTGCGATTAGTCTTTTTGTTTGTTTCTAACTTATAAAATGTGTCTTTGCGGAGATTTTACTCTGTTTCTGTTAAACATGAATCTCACTGGGGGGGGAGTCCTCTAGTCACATGAATCTGATACCTTGTAATTTCCATCCTGATTTACAGAGATAATTTGACTTTACTTTCTTTAATAAGCTTTTCTTTTTAAGAACCTGATTAATTTTTCCTTGTTTTGGAATCCAAGGAATTGAGTCTAAACTCACCAGGGATTGGTGGAGGGAAAAGGAAGGAAATGGTTAATTCCTCTTTGTTTTAAGATCCAAGGAGTTTGGATCTGTACAGCTTCCCAAGGCAACCCAGGGAGGGGAAAGTCTGGAGGGGAAGAGAGAGGGGATGGTTTATTTCTCCTTGTTTTAAGACCCAAGGGGTTTGGGTCTGGGTTCCCCAGGGAAGGTTTTGGGGGAACAGGAAGTGTGCCAAACAGTATATTTTTGGCTGGTGGCAGCGTACCAGATCTAAGCTAGAAATTAAGCTTAGAAGTAATCATGCAGGTCCCCACTTTTTCGACACTAAAGTTCAAAGTGGGGAAAAACCCTTGACAGGGTTATTCAGCTCAAAGTGAAAAGAAGCAAAGAGACACACTCTTGCTTTGTGAAATTTCTGGTGGCTGGTCTTAAGATGTCCACTTTTTCTGCGGTCTTTGCAGATAAACAAATTTGGATCAATGAGCCTGAAAAGTATATTTTGTACATCATGGCCAAGAATTTCAAAAGTGAATACTGTGCTCTATTTTTTGCTACCTTTATAGGGGCCTGAGTTTCAGAGAGTGGAAGCTTAGCACTTTCTGCAAATCAGGCCACTTTAAGTAGCCCTCAGTTGGACACCCAAAATCATTAGTTACTTAGGAAATTTTTGGTCCTTGTGTCTGTTGTCCAAAAAGGACACATAACTTAAGATTGAGGCTTTAACTATGAGAAGACACATTCTGTTCAATAATCTCTCTCTTTTCAGGTATTTTTAGATCCCCACCCATTTTCCTCAGAATTGTAATCAGATATTGATGTGTTCACTTGTTTTAATTCCTTCTTTGTCTCATTTTGTTTGTAATGTTATGATTTCTCCAGATAAACAAGTTATATTTACTCTCTATTACAGAGGTTCTCAAACTGGGGCCGCTGCTTGTGTAGGGAAAGCCCCTGGCGGGCCGGGCCAGTTTGTTTACCTGCCGGGTCCGCAGGTTTGGCTGATCGCGGCTCCCACTGACCATGGTTTGCTGTTCCAGGCCAATGGCGGCTGCAGGAAGCAGTGTGAGACAAGGGATTTGCTGGCCGCCACTTCCCACAGCCCCATTGTCCTGGAGCAGTGAACCACGGCCAGTGGGAGCCGCGATCGGACAAACCTGCCGACCCAGTAGGTAAACAAACTGGCCCGGCCCACCAGGGGCTTTCTCTACACAAGCGGCGGCCCCAGTTTGAGAACCACTGCTCTATTGTGAATGAGAAACAAAACATAACAGCATTCAGAAGTATGGTAGGCATCAACTAATCCTATTATACTGTCTTCACAATATATGCTTAATTCTCCTGAAGAGTAATTTATCCATAGCTTTCACATTATAATGTCTAATTGGAAACACATTAACTTCATTTTACTCTTGGACTGACTCCCTGAGAAAAAGCTATTTTGTGATTTTTGAAGCAAACACACTAATATGATGGATGATATTTGGAATTACACATTTATTGATATTTTAATAACAAATCAATTACCTCTCTATCATAATGTTTTGATACCCTTAATGTTTTTTTTTAATTTTAAGAGTATTGTTGCTGTCATAAATAGATAGCTAAGGGTTAATGTTTCTTTTACCTGTAAAGGGTTAACAAAGGGAACCAAACACCTGACAAGAGGACCAATCAGGAAACCAGATTTTTTAAAAGCTTAAGGGAGGGAATTTGTGGGTCTTCTTTGTCTTGGGTCTG